>NW_027515668.1:46703-73771 GCF_048772815.1 Callospermophilus lateralis
GTAGAGACAAAATTGAGAACTCCTTTATTTTGTCAAGTTTCAAAAAGCTACTACAAACCATGTTAGATATAGAGTTCCAAATTCATCTATCTATATAGGAGAGAACAGAGTGAAACCTAAATATAAAAACTGCTACTGTAGACGAACGCTTCAACCTAGAAGAACACAATTTGGTGAGCCAAGTGGGATTTGTGTACTGATCATTACCACCAAGAATCATCAAGATTGGGTGAGAAAATATTAGCTGGTATTTCGGAAACTCGTTATTTCTTAAAAGCTTGGCAACCCCTCTCAATGAAAGTGCTTTTCCACTGTTTGTGCCTAGGGCTACTTGAAGAGGAAACAAACCGTAGAGACAAAATTGAGAACTCCTTTATTTTGTCAAGTTTCAAAAAGCTACTACAAACCATGTTCGATATAGAGTTCTAAATTCATCTATCTATATAGGAGAGAACAGAGTGAAACCTAAATATAAAAACTGCTACTGTAGACGAACGCTTCATCGTAGAAGAACACAATTTGGTGAGCCAAGTGGGATTTGTGTACTGATCATTAGCACCAAGTATTATCAAGATTGGGTGAAAAAATATTTCCTTGTGTTTCGGAAACTTGTTATTTCTTAGAAGCTTGGCAACCCCTCTCAATGAAAGTTCTTCTCCACAGTCTGTGCCTAGGGCTACATGAAGAGGAAACACACCATAGAGACAAAACTGAGAACTCCTTTATTTTGTCAAGTTTCAAAGAGCTACTACAAACCATGTTGGATTTAGAGTTCCAAATTCATCTATCTATATAGGAGAGATGAGAGTGAAACCTAAATATAAAAACTGCTACTGTAGACGAACGCTTCAACCTAGAAGAACACAATTTGGTGAGCCAAGTGGGATTTGTGTATTGATCATTACCACCACGTATCATCAAGATTGGGTGAAAATATATTTGCTGGTATTTCGGAAACTCGTTATTTCTTAGAAGCTGGCAACCCCTCTCAATGAAATTGCTTTTCCACAGTCTGTGCCTAGGGCTACTTGAAGAGGAAACAAACCATAGAGACAAAACTGAGAACTCCTTTATTTTGTCAAGTTTCAAAGAGTTACTACAAACCATGTTGGATTTAGAGTTCCAAATTCATCTATCTATATAGGAGAGATGAGAGTGAAACCTAAATATAAAAACTGCTACTGTAGACGAACGCTTCAACCTAGAAGAACACAATTTGGTGAGCCAAGTGGGATTTGTGTACTGATCATTACCACCAAGAATCATCAAGATTGGGTGAGAAAATATTTGCTGGTATTTCGGAAACTCGTTATTTCTTAGAAGCTTGGCAACCCCTCTCAATGAATGTGCTTTTCCACAGTCTGTGCCTAGGGCTACTTGAAGAGGAAACAAACCATAGAGACAAAACTGAGAACTCCTTTATTTTGTCAAGTTTCAAAGAGCTCCTACAAACCATGTTGGATTTAGAGTTCCAAATTCATGTATCTATATAGGAGAGATGAGAGTGAAACCTAAATATAAAAACTGCTACTGTAGACGAACGCTTCAACCTAGAAGAACACAATTTGGTGAGCCAAGTGGGATTTGTGTACTGATCATTACCCCCACGTATCATCAAGATTGTGTGAAAAAATATTTGCTGGTATTTCGGAAACTCGTTATTTCTTAGAAGCTTGGCAACCCCTCTCAATGAAAGTGCATTTCCACAGTCTGTGCCTAGGGCTACTTGAAGAGGAAACAAACCATAGAGACAAAACTGAGAACTCCTTTATTTTGTCACGTTTCAAAGAGCTACTACAAACCATGTTGGATTTAGAGTTCCAAATTCATCTATCTATATAGGAGAGAACAGAGTGAAACCTAAATATAAAAACTGCTACTGTAGACGAACGCTTCAATCTAGAAGAACACAATTTGGTGAGCCAAGTGGGATTTGTGTACTGATCATTACCACCAAGAATCATCAAGATTGGGTGAGAAAATATTACCTGTATTTCGGAAACTCGTTATTTCTTAGAAGCTTGGCAACCCCTCTCAATGAAAGTGCTTTTCCACAGTCTGTGCCTAGGGCTACTTGAAGAGGAAACAAACCGTAGAGACAAAATTGAGAACTCCTTTATTTTGTCAAGTTTCAAAAAGCTACTACAAACCACGTTAGATATAGAGTTCCAAATTCATCTATCTATATAGGAGAGAACAGAGTGAAACCTAAATATAAAAACTGCTACTGTAGACGAACGCTTCAACCTAGAAGAACACAATTTGGTGAGCCAAGTGGGATTTGTGTACTGATCATTACCACCAAATATTATCAAGATTGGGAGAAAAAATATTTCCTGGTGTTTCGGAAACTCGTTATTTCTTAGAAGCTTGGCAACCCCTCTCAATGAAAATGCTTTTCCACAGTCTGTGCCTAGGGCTACTTTAAGAGGAAACAAACCATAGAGACAAAATTGAGATCACCTTTATTTTGTCAAGTTTCAAAGAGCTACTACAAACCATGTTGGATTTAGAGTTCCAAATTCCTCTATCTATATAGGAGAGAACAGAGTGAAACCTAAATATAAAAACTGCTACTGTGGACGAACGCTTCAACCTAGAAGAACACAATTTGGTGAGCCAAGTGGGATTTGTGTACTGATCATTACCACCAAGAATCATCAAGATTGTGTGAGAAAATATTAGCTGGTATTTCGGAAACTCGTTATTTCTTAGAAGCTTGGCAACCCCTCTCAATGAAAGTGCTTTTCCACAGTCTGTGCCTAGGGCTACTTGAAGAGGAAACAAACCGTAGAGACAAAATTGAGAACTCCTTTATTTTGTCAAGTTTCAAAAAGCTACTACAAACCATGTTAGATATAGAGTTCCAAATTCATCTATCTATATAGGAGAGAACAGAGTGAAACCTAAATATAAAAACTGCTACTGTAGACGAACGCTTCAACCTAGAAGAACACAGTTTGGTGAGCCAAGTGGGATTTGTGTACTGATCATTACCACCAAATATTATCAAGATTGGGAGAAAAAATATTTCCTGGTGTTTCGGAAACTCGTTATTTCTTAGAAGCTTGGCAACCCCTCTCAATGAAAATGCTTTTCCACAGTCTGTGCCTAGGGCTACTTTAAGAGGAAACAAACCATAGAGACAAAACTGAGATCACCTTAATTTTGTCAAGTTTCAAAGAGCTACTACAAACCATGTTGGATTTAGAGTTCCAAATTCATCTATCTATATAGGAGAGATGAGAGTGAAACCTAAATATAAAAACGGCTACTGTAGACGAACGCTTCAACCTAGAAAACACAATTTGGTGAGCCAAGTGGGATTTGTGTACTGATCATTACCACCAAGAATCATCAAGATTGGGTGAGAAAATATTAGCTGGTATTTCGGAAACTCGTTATTTCTTAGAAGCTTGGCAACCCCTCTCAATGAAAGTGCTTTTCCACAGTCTGTGCCTAGGGCTACATGAAGAGGAAACAAACCATAGAGACAAAACTGAGAACTCCTTTATTTTGTCAAGTTTCAAAGAGCTACTACAAACCATGTTGGATTTAGAGTTCCAAAATCATCTATCTATATAGGAGAGATGAGAGTGAAACCTAAATATAAAAACTGCTACTGAAGACGAACGCTTCAACACCAAGAAGAACACAATTTGGTGAGCCAAGTGGGAATTGTGTACTGATCATTACCACCGAGTATTATCAAGATTGGGTGAAAAAATATTTCCTGGTGTTTCGGAAACTCGTTATTTCTTAGAAGCTTGGTAACCCCTCTCAATGAAAGGGCTTTTCCACAGTCTGTGCCTAGGGCTACTTGAAGAGGAAACAAACCATAGAGACAAAACAGAGATCTCCTTTATTTTGTCAAGTTTCAAAGAGTTACTACAAACCATGTTGGATTTAGAGTTCCAAATTGATGTTTCTATATAGGAGAGATGAGAGTGAAACCTAAATATAAAAGCTGCTACTGAAGACGAACGTTTCAACCTAGAAGAACACAATTTGGTGAGCCAAGTGGGATTTGTGTACTGATCATTACCACCACGTATCATCAAGATTGGGTGAAAATATATTTGCTGGTATTTCCGAAACTCGTGATTTCTAGAAGCTTTGCAACCCCTCTCAATGAAATTGCTTTTCTACAGTCTGTGCCTAGGGCTACTTAAAGAGGAAACAAACCATAGAGACAAAACTGAGATCCCCTTTATTTTGTCAAGTTTCAAAGAGCTACTACAAACCATGTTGGTTTTAGAGTTCCAAATTCATGTATCTATATAGGAGAGATGAGAGTGGAACCTAAATATAAAAACGGCTACTGAAGACGAACGCTTCAACCTAGAAGAACACAATTTGGTGAGCCAAGTGGGATGTGTGTACTGATCATTACCCCCACGTATCATCAAGATTGGGTGAAAAAATATTTCCTGGTGTTTCGGAAACTCGTTATTTCTTAGAAGCTTGGCAACCCCTCTCAATGAAAGGGCTTTTCCACAGTCTGTGCCTAGGGCTACTTGAAGAGGAAACAAACCATAGAGACAAAACTGAGATCTCCTTTATTTTGTCAAGTTTCAAAGAGCTACTACAAACCATGTTGGATTTAGAGTTCCAAATTCATCTATCTATATAGGAGAGATGAGAGTGAAACCTAAATATAAAAGCTGCTACTGAAGACGAACGCTTCAACCTAGAAGAACACAATTTGGTGAGCCAAGTTTGATTTGTGTACTCATCATTACCACCACGTATCATCAAGATTGGGTGAAAAAATATTTGCTGCTATTTCGGAAACGTGTTGTTTCTTAGAAGCTTGGCAACCCCTCTCAATGAAAGTGCTTCTCCATAGTCTGTGCCTAGGGCTACTTGAAGAGGAAACAAACCATAGAGAGAAAACTGAGAACTCCTTTATTTTGTCAAGTTTCAAAGACCTACTACAAACCATGTTATTTATGGAGTTCCAAATTCATCTATCTATATAGGAGAGAACAGAGTGAAACCTAAATATAAAAACTGCTACTGTAGACGAACGCTTCAACCTAGAAGAACACAATTTGGTGAGCCAAGTGGAATTTGTGTACTGATCATTACCCCCACGTATCATCAAGATTGTGTGAAAAAATATTTGCTGGTATTTCGGAACCTCGTTATTTCTTAGAAGCTTGGCAACCCCTCTCAATGAAAGTGCTTTTCCACAGTCTGTGCCTAGGGCTACTTGAAGAGGAAACAAACCGTAGAGACAAAATTGAGAACTCCTTTATTTTGTCAAGTTCAAAAAGCTACTACAAACCATGTTAGATATAGAGTTCCAAATTCATTATCTATATAGGAGAGAACATAGTGAAACCTAAATATAAAAACTGCTACTGTAGACGAACGCTTCAACCTAGAAGAACAAAATTTGGTGAGCCAAGTGGGATTTGTGTACTGATCATTACCACCACGTATCATCAAGATTGGGTGAAAAAATATTTGCTGGTATTTCGGAAACTCGTTATTTCTTAGAAGCTTGGCAACCCCTCTCAATGAATGTTCTTTTCCACAGTCTGTGCCTAGGGCTACTTGAAGAGGAAACAAACCATAGAGACAAAACTGAGAACTCCTTTATTTTGTCAAGTTTCAAAGAGCTACTACAAAGCATGTTGGAATTCGAGTTCCAAATTCATCTATCTATATAGGAGAGAACAGAGTGAAACCTAAATATATAAACTGCTACTGTACACGAACGCTTCAACCTAGAAGAACACAATTTGGTGAGCCAAGTGGGATTTGTGTACTGATCATTACCACCAAGAATCATCAAGATTGGGTGAGAAAATATTAGCTGGTATTTCGGAAACTCGTTATTTCTTAGAAGCTTGGCAACCCCTCTCAATGAAAGTGCTTTTCCACAGTCTGTGCCTAGGGCTACTTGAAGAGGAAACAAACCGTAGAGACAAAATTGAGAACTCCTTTATTTTGTCAAGTTCAAAAAGCTACTACAAACCATGTTAGATATAGAGTTCCAAATTCATCTATCTATATAGGAGAGAACAGAGTGAAACCTAAATATAAAAACTGCCACTGTAGACGAACGCTTCAACCTAGAAGAACAAAATTTGGTGAGCCAAGTGGGATTTGTGTACTGATCATTACCACCACGAATCATCAAGATTGGGTGAGAAAATATTTGCTGGTATTTCGGAAACTCGTTATTTCTTAGAAGCTTGGCAACCCCTCTCAATGAAAGTGCTTTTCCACAGTCTGTGCCTAGGGCTACTTGAAGAGGAAACAAACCATAGAGACAAAACTGAGAACTCCTTTATTTTGTCAAGTTTCAAAGAGCTACTACAAACCATGTTGGATTTAGACTTTCAAATTCATGTATCTATATAGGAGAGATGAGAGTGAAACCTAAATATAAAAACTGCTACTGAAGACGAACGCTTCAACCAAGAAGAACACAATTTGGTGAGCCAAGTGGGATTTGTGTACTGATCATTACCATCACGTATTATCAAGATTGGGAGAAAAAATATTTCCTGGTGTTTCGGAAACTCGTTATTTCTTAGAAGCTTGGCAACCCCTCTCAATGAAAGTGCTTTTCCACAGTCTGTGCCTAGGGCTACTTGAAGAGGAAACAAACCATAGAGACAAAACTGAGATCACCTTTATTTTGTCAAGTTTCAAAGAGCTACTACAAACCATGTTGGATTTAGACTTCCAAATTCATCTATCTATATAGGAGAGATGAGAGTGAAACCTAAATATAAAAACTGCTACTGTAGACGAACGCTTCAATCTAGAAGAACACAATTTGGTGAGCCAAGTGGGATTTGTGTACTGATCATTGCCAACACGTATCATCAAGATTGGGTAAAAATATATTTGCTGGTATTTCGGAAACTCGTTATTTCTTAGAAGCTTGGCAACCCGTCTCAATGAAATTGCTTTTCCACAGTCTGTGCGTAGGGCTACTTGAAGAGGAAACAAACCATAGAGACAAAACTGAGAACTCCTTTATTTTGTCAAGTTTCAAAGAGCTACTACAAACCATGTTGGATTTAGAGTTCCAATTTCATCTATCTATATAGGAGAGATGAGAGTGAAACCTAAGTATAAAAACTGCTACTGTAGACGAACGCTTCAACCTAGAAGAACACAATTTGGTGAGCCAAGTGGGATTTGTGTACTGATCATTAGCACCAAGTATTATCAAGATTGGGTGAAAAAATATTTTCTGGTGTTTCGGAAACTCGTTATTTCTTAGAAGCTTGGCAACCCCTCTCAATGAAAGTGCTTTTCCACAGTCTGTGCCTAGGGCTACTTGAAGAGGAAACAAACCATAGAGACAAAACTGAGATCTCCTTTATTTTGTCAAGTTTCAAAGAGCTACTACAAACCATGTTGGATTTAGAGTTCCAAATTCATCTATCTATATAGGAGAGATGAGAGTGAAACCTAAATATAAAAGCTGCTACTGAAGACGAACGCTTCAACCTAGAAGAACACAATTTGGTGAGCCAAGTGGGATTTGTGTACTGATCATTACCACCACGTATCATCAAGATTGGGTGAAAAAATATTTGCTGGTATTTCGGAAACGTGTTATTTCTTAGAAGCTTGGCAACCCGTCTCAATGAAAGTGCTTTTCCACAGTCTGTGCCTAGGGCTACTTGAAGAGGAAACAAACCATAGAGACAAAACTGAGAACTCCTTTATTTTTTCAAGTTTCAAAGAGCTACTACAAAGCATGTTGGAATTCGAGTTCCAAATTCATCTATCTATATAGGAGAGAACAGAGTGAAACCTAAATATAAAAACTGCTACTGTAGACGAACGCTTCAACCTAGAAGAACACAATTTGGTGAGCCAAGTGGGATTTGTGTACTGATCATTACCACCAAGAATCATCAAGATTGGGTGAGAAAATATTAGCTGGTATTTCGGAAACTCGTTATTTCTTAGAAGCTTGGCAACCCCTCTCAATGAAAGTGCTTTTCCACAGTCTGTGCCTAGGGCTACTTGAAGAGGAAACAAATCATAGACACAAAACTGAGAACTCCTTTATTTTGTCAAGTTTCAAAGAGCTACTACAAACCATGTTGGATTTAGAGTTCCAAATTCATGTATCTATATAGGAGAGATGAGAGTGAAACCTAAATATAAAAACTGTTACTGAAGACGAACGCTTCAACCAAGAAGAACACAATTTGGTGAGCCAAGTGGGATTTGTGTACTGATCATTGCCAACACGTATCATCAAGATTGGGTAAAAATATATTTGCTGGTATTTCGGAAACTCGTTATTTCTTAAAAGCTTGGCAACCCCTCTCAACGAAATTGCTTTTCCACAGTCTGTGCCTAGGGCTACTTGAAGAGGAAACAAACCATAGAGACAAAACTGAGAACTCCTTTATTTTGTCAAGTTTCAAAGAGCTACTACAAACCATGTTGGATTTAGAGTTCCAAATTCATCTATCTATATAGGAGAGATGAGAGTGAAATCTAAGTATAAAAACTGCTACTGTAGACGAACGCTTCAACCTAGAAGAACACAATTTGGTGAGCCAAGTGGGATTTGTGTACTGATCATTACCACCAAATATTATCAAGTTGGGAGAAAAAATATTTCCTGGTGTTTCGGAAACTCGTTATTTCTTAGAAGCTTGGCAACCCCTCTCAATGAAAGTGCTTTTCCACAGTCTGTGCCTAGGGCTACTTGAAGAGGAAACAAACCATAGAGACAAAACTGAGATCACCTTTATTTTGTCAAGTTTCAAAGAGCTACTACAAACCATGTTGGATTTAGAGTTCCAAATTCATGTATCTATATAGGAGAGATGAGAGTGAAACCTAAATATAAAAACTGCTACTGAAGACGAACGCTTAAACCTAGAAGAACTCAATTTGGTGAGCCTAGTGGGATTTGTGTACTGATCATTAGCAACAAAGTATTATCAAGATTGGGTGAAAAAATATTTCCTGGTGTTTTGGAAACTTGTTATTTCTTAGAAGCTTGGCAACCCCTCTCAATGAAAGTGCTTCTTAACAGTCTGTGCCTAGGACTACTTGAAGAAGAAACAAACCATAGAGACAAAACTGAGAACTCCTTTATTTTGTCAAGTTTCAAAGACCTACTACAAACCATGTTGGATTTAGAGTTCCAAATTCATCTATCTGTATAGGAGAGATGAGAGTGAAACCTAAATATAAAAACTGCTACTGTAGACGAACGCTTCAACCTAGAAGAACACAATTTGGTGAGCCAAGTTGGATTTGTGTACTGATCATTGCCACCAGGTATCATCAAGATTGGGTAAAAATATATTTGCTGGTATTTCGGAGACTGTTTATTTCTTAGAAGCTTGGCAACCCCTATCAATGAATGTGCTTTTCCACAGTCTGTGCCTAGGGCTACTTGAAGAGGAAACAAACTATAGAGACAAATTGAGAACCTCTTTTTTTGTCAATTTTCAAAGAGCTACTAAAAACCATGTTGGATTTAGAGTTCCAAATTCATCTCTCTATATAGGAGAGAACAGAGTGAAACCTAAATATAAAAACTGCTACTGTAGACGAACGCTTCAACCTAGAAGAACAAAATTTGGTGAGCCAAGTGGGATTTGTATACTGATCATTACCACCACGTATCATCAAGATTGGGTGAAAAAATATTTGCTGGTATTTCGGAAACTCGTTATTTCTTAGAAGCCTGGCAACCCATCTCAATGAATGTGCTTTTCCACAGTCTGTGCCTAGGGCTACTTGAAGAGGAAACAAACCATAGAGACAAAACTGAGAACTCCTTTATTTTGTCAAGTTTCAAAGAGCTACTACAAACCATGTTGGATTTAGAGTTCCAAATTCATGTATCTATATAGGAGAGATGAGAGTGAAACCTAAATATAAAAACTGCTACTGTAGAGAAACGCTTCAACATAGAAGAACACAATTGGTGAGCCAAGTGGGATTGGTGTACTGATCATTACCACCAAGTATTATCAAGATTGGGTGAAAAAATATTTCCTGGTGTTTCGGAAACTCGTTATTTCTTAGAAGCTTGGCAACCCCTCTCAATGAAAGTGCTTTTCCACAGTCTGTGCCTAGGGCTACTTGAAGAAGAAACAAACCATAGAGACAAAACTGAGAACTCCTTTATTTTATCAAGTTTCAAAGAGCTACTACAAACTATGTAGGATTTAGAGTTCCAAATTCATCATTCTATATAGGAGAGAAGAGAGTGAAACCTAAATATAAAAATTGATACTGTAGACGAATGCTTAATCCTAGAAGAACACACTTTGGTGAGCCAAGTGAGATTTGTGTACTGATCATTACCACCACGTATCATCAAGATTGGGTGAAAAAATATTTGCTGGTATTTCGGAAACTCGTTATTTCTTAGAAGCTTGGCAACCCCTCTCAATGAAAGTGCTTTTCCACAGTCTGTGCCTAGGGCTACTTGAAGAGGAAACAAACCGTAGAGACAAAACTGAGATCTCCTTTATTTTGTCAAGTTTCATAGAGCTACTACAAACCATGTTGGATTTAGAGTTCCAAATTCATCAGTCTATATAGGAGAGATGAGAGTGAAACCTAAATAAAAAACTGCTACTGTAGACGAACGCTTCAACCTAGAAGAACACAATTTGGTGAGCCAAGTGGGATTTGTGTACTGATCATTACCACCACGTATCATCAAGATTGGGTGAAAAAATATTTGCTGGTATTTCGGAAACTCGTTATTTCTTAGAAGCTTGGCAACCCCTCTCAATGAATATGCTTTTCCACAGTCTGTGACTAGGGCTACTTGAAGAGGAAACAAACCATAGAGACAAAACTGAGAACTCCATTATTTTGTCAAGTTTCAAAGAGCTACTACAAACCATGTTGAATTTAGAATTCCAAATTCATGTATCTATATAGGAGAGATGAGAGTGAAACCTAAATATAAAAACTGCTACTGTAGACGAACGCTTCAACCTAGATGAACACAATTTGGTGAGCCAAGTGGGATTTGTGTACTGACCATTACCACCACGTATCATCAAGATTGGGTGAAACAATATTTGCTGGTATTTCGGAAACTCGTTATTTCTTAGAAGCTTGGAAACCCCTCTCAATGAAAGTGCTTTTCCACAGTCTGTGCCTAGGGCTACTTGAAGAGGAAACAAACCAATGAGACAAAACTGAGATCTCGTTTATTTTGTAAAGTTTCAAAGAGCTACTACAAACCATGTTGGATTTAGAGTTCCAAATTAATCTATCTATATAGGAGAGATGAGAGTGAAACCTAAATATAAAAACTGCTACTGAAGATGAACGCTTCAACCTAGAAGAACACAATTTGTTGATCCAAGTGGGATTTGTGTACTGATCATTACCACCACGTATCATCAAGATTGGGTGAAAAAATATTTGATGCTGTTTTGGAAACTCGTTATTTCTTAGAAGTTTGGCAACCCCTCTCAATATATGTGCTTTTCCACAGTCTGTGCCTAGGGCTACTTGAAGAGGAAACAAACCATAGAGACAAAACTGAGAACTCCTTTATTTTGACAAGTTTCAAAGAGCTACTACAAACCATGTTAGATATAGAGTTCCAAATTCATCTATCTATATAGGAGAGAACAGAGTGAAACCTAAATATAAAAACAGGTACTGCAGACGAACGCTTCAACCTAGAAGAACACAATTTGTTGATCCAAGTGGGATTTGTGTAATGATCATTACCACCACGTATCATCAAGATTGGGTGAAAAAATATTTGATGCTGTTTTGGAAACTCGTTATTTCTTAGAAGTTTGGCAACCCCTCTCAATATATGTGCTTTTCCACAGTCTGTGCCTAGGGCTACTTGAAGAGGAAACAAACCATAGAGACAAAACTGTGAACTCCTTTATTTTGACAAGTTTCAAAGAGCTACTACAAACCATGTTAGATATAGAGTTCCAAATTCATCTATCTATATAGGAGAGAACAGAGTGAAACCTAAATATAAAAACTGCTACTGTAGACGAACGCTTCAACCTAGAAGAACACAATTTGGTGAGCCAAGTGGGATTTGTGTACTGATCATTACCGCAGGAATCATCAAGATTGGGTGAAAAAATATTTGCTGGTATTTCGGAAACTCGTTATTTATTAGAAGTTTGGCAACCCCTCTCAATGAAAGTGCTTTTCCACAGTCTGTGCCTAGGGCTACTTGAAGAGGAAACAAACCATAGAGACAAAACTGAGAACTCCTTTATTTTGTCAAGTTTCAAAGAGCTACTACAAACCATGTTGGATTTAGAGTTCCAAATTCATGTATCTATATAGGAGAGATGAGAGTGAAACCTAAATATAAAAACTGCTACTGAAGACGAATGCTTCAACCAAGAAGAACACAATTTGGTGAGCCAAGTGGGATTTGTGTACTGATCATTACCACCAAGTATTATCAAGATTGGGTGAAAAAATATTTCCTGGTGTTTCGGGAACTCGTTATTTCTTAGAAGCTTGGCAACCCCTCTCAATGAAAGTGCTTTTCCACAGTCTGTGCCTAGGGCTACTTGAAGAGGAAACAAACCATAGAGACAAAACTGAGATCTCCTTTATTTTGTCAAGTTTCAAAGAGCTACTACAAACCATGTTTGATTTTGAGTTCCAAATTCATGTATCTATATAGGAGAGATGAGAGTGAAACCTAAATATAAAAACTGCTACTGAAGATGAACGCTTCAACCTAGAAGAACACAATTTGGTGAGCCAAGTGGGAACTGTGTACTGATCATTACCACCAAATATTATCAAGATTGGGTGAAAAAATATTTCCTGTTGTGTCGGAAACTTGTTATTTCTTACAAGCTTGGCAACCCCTCTCAATGAAAGTGCTTCTCCACAGTCTGTGCCTAGGGCTACTTGAAGAGAAAACAAACCATAGAGACAAAACTGAGAACTCCTTTATTTTTTCAAGTTTCAAAGAGCTACTACAAACCATGTTGGATTTAGAGTTCCAAATTCATCTATCTATATAGGAGAGATGAGAGTGAAACCTAAATATAAAAACTGCTACTGTAGACGAACGCTTCAACCTAGAAGAACACAATTTGGTGAGCCATGTGGGATTTGGGTACTGATCATTACCACCACGTATCATCAAGATTGCGTGAAAAAATATTTGCTGGTATTTCGGAAACTCGTTATTTCTTAGAAGCTTGGCAACCCCTCTCAATGAAAGTGCTTTTCCACAGTCTGTGCCTAGGGCTACTTGAAGAGGAAACAAACCATAGAGACAAAACTGAGAACTCCTTTATTTTGTCATGTTTCAAAGAGCTACTACAAACCCTGTTGGATTTAGAGTTCCAAATTCATGTGTCTATATAGGAGAGTTGAGAGTGAAACCTAAATATAAAAACTGCTACTGAAGACGAACGCTTCAACCTAGAAGAACACAATTTGGTGAGCCAAGTGGGATTTGTGTACTGATCATTAGCACCAGGTATTATCAAGATTGGGTGAAAAAATATTTCCTGGTGTTTCGGAAACTCGTTAATTCTTAGAAGCTTGGCAACCCCTCTCAATGTAAGTGCTTTTCCAGAGTCTGTGCCTAGAGCTACTTGAAGAGGAAACAAACCATAGAGGCAAAACTGAGAAATCCTTTATTTTGTCAAGTTTCAAAAAGCTACTCCAAACCATGTTAGATATAGAGTTCCAAATTCATCTATCTATATAGGAGAGAACAGAGTGAAACCTAAATATAAAAGCTGCTACTGTAGACGAACGCTTCAACCTAGAAGAACACAATTTGGTGAGCCAAGTGGGATTTGTGTACTGATCATTACCGCAAGAATCATCAAGATTGGGTGAAAAAATATTTGCTGGTATTTCGGTAACTCGTTATTTCTTAGAAGCTTGGCAACCCCTCTCAATCAAAGTGCTTCGCCACAGTCTGTGCCTAGGGCTACTTGAAGAGAAAACAAATTTTAGATACAAAACTGAGAACTTTTTTTTTTTACAAGTTTCAAAGAGCTACTACAAACCATGTTGGATTTAGAGTTCCAAATTCAACTATCTATATAGGAGAGATGAGAGTGAAACCTAAATATAAAAACTGCTACTGTAGACGAACGCTACAACCTAGAAGAACACAATTTGGTGAGCCAAGTTGGATTTTTGTACTGATCATTACCACCACGTATCATCAAGATTGGGTGAAAAAATATTTGCTGGTATTTCGGAAACTCGTAATTTCTTAGGCGCTTTGCAACCCCTCTCAATGAAAGTGCTTTTCCACAGTCTGTGCCTTGGGCTACTTGAAGAGGAAACAAACCATAGAGACAAAACTGAGAACTCCTTTATGTTCTCAACTTTCAAAGAGCTACTACAAACCATGTTGGATTTGGAGTTCCAAATTCATCTAACTATATAGGAGAGAACAGAGGGAAACCTAAATATAAAAACTGCTACTGTAGACGAACGCTTCATCTTAGAAGAACACAATTTGGTGAGCCAAGTGGGATTTGTGTACTGATCATTACCATCAAGTATCATCAAGATTGGGTGAAAAATTATTTGCTGGTATTTCGGAAACTCGTAATTTCTTAGGCGCTTTGCAACCCCTCTCAATGAAAGTGCTTTTCCACAGTCTGTGCCTAGGGCTACTTGGAAAGGACACAAACCATAGAGACAAAACTGAAAACTCCTTTATTTTGTCAAGTTTCAAAGAGCTACTACAAACCATGTTGTATTTAGAGTTCCAAATTCATCTATATATATCGGAGAGAACAGAGTGAAACCTAAAAATAAAAACTGCTACTGTAGATGAACGCTTAAACCTAGAAGAACACAATTTGGTGAGCCAAGTGGGATTTGTGTACTGATCATTACCACCACGTATCATCAAGATTGGGTGAAAAAATATTTGCTGGTATTTCGGAAACTCGTTATTTCTTAGAAGCTTGGCAACCCCTCTCAATGAAAGTGCTTTTCCACAGTCTGTGCCTAGGGCTACTAGAAAAGGAAACAAACCATAGAGACAAAACTGAGAACTCCTTTATTTTGTCAAGTTTCAAAGAGCTACTACAAACCATGTTGGATTTAGAGTTCCAAATTCATCTGTCTATATAGGAGAGAACAGAGTGAAACCTACATATAAAAACTGCGAGTGTAGACGAACGCTTCAACCTAGAAGATCAAAATTTGGTGAGCCAAGTGGGATTTGTGTACTGATCATTACGACCAAGAACCATCAAGATTGGGTGAAAAAATATTTGCTGGTATTTCAGAAATTCGTTATTTTTTAGAAGCTTGGCAACCCCTCTCAATGAAAGTGCTTTTCCACAGTCTATGCCTAGGGCTACTTGAAGAGGAAACAAACCATAGAGACTAAACTGAGAACTCCTTTTTTGTCAAGTTTCATAGAGGTACTACACACCATGTTGGATTTAGAGTTCCAAATTCATGTTTCTATATAGGAGAGATGAGAGTGAAACCTAAATATAAAAACTGCTACTGAAGACGAACGCTTCAACCTAGAAGACCACAATTTGGTTAGCCAAGTGGGATTTGTGTACTGATCGTTACCACCACGTATCATCAAGATTGGGTGAAAAAATATTTGCTGTTTTTTGGAAACTCGTTATTTCTTAGAAGCTTGGCAACCCCTCTCAATATAAGTGCTTTTCCACAGTCTGTGCATAGGGCTACTTGAAGAGGACAAACCATAGAGACAAAACTGAGAACTCCTTTATTTTGTCAAGTTTCATAGAGGTACTACAAACCATGTTGGATTTAGAGTTCCAAATTCATCTATCTATACAGGAGAGAACAGAGTGAAACCTAATAATGAAAACTGCTACTATAGACGAACGCTTCAACCTAGAAGAACACAATTTGGAGAGCCAAGTGGGATTTGTGTACTGATCATTACCATCAAGTATCATCAAGATTGGGGGAAAAATTATTTGCTGGTATTTCGGAAACTCCTAATTTCTTAGATGCTTGGCAACCCCTCTCAATGAAAGTGCTATTCCACATTCTGTGCCTAGGGATACTTGAAGAGGAAACAAACCATGGAGACTAAACTGAGAACTAATTTATTTTGTCAAGTTTCAAAAAGCTAATACAAACCATGTTAGATATTGAGTTCCAAATTCATCTATCTATATAGGAGAGAACAGAGTGAATCCTAAATACAAAAACTGCTACTTTAGACGAACGTTTCAACAGAGAAGAACAAAATTTGGTGAGCCAAGTGGGATTTGTGTACTGATTATTACCACCACGTATCATCAAGATTGGGTGAAAAAATATTTGCTGGTATTTCGGAAACTCGTTATTTCTTAGAAGCTTGGCAACCCCTCTCAATGAAAGTGCTTTTCCACACTCTGTGCCTAGGGCTACTTGAAGAGGAAACAAACCATAGAGACTAAACTGAGAACTACTTTATTTTATCAAGTTTCAAAGAGCTACTACAAACCATGTTGGATTTAGAGTTCCAAATTCATCTATCTATATAGGAGAGAACAGAGTGAAACCTAAATATAAAAACTGCTACTGTAGATGAACGTTTCAACCTAGAAGAACAAAATTTGGTGAGTCTAGTGGGATTTGTGTACTGATCATTACCACCAAGAATCATCAGGATTGGGTGAAAAAATATATCCCGGTATTTCGGTAACTCGTTATTTCTTAGAAGCTTGGCAACCCCTCTCAATGAAAGTGCTTCTCCACAGTCTGTGCCTAGGGCTACTTGAAGAGGAAACAAACCATAGAGACAAAACTGAGAACTCCTTTATTTTTTCAAGTTTCAAAGAGCTACTACAAACCATGTTGGATTTAGAGTTCCAAATTCATCAATCTATATAGGAGAGATGAGAGTGAAACCTAAATATAAAAACTGCTACTGTAGACGAACGCTTCAACCTAGAAGAACACAATTTGGTGAGCCAAGTGAGATTTGTGTACTGATCATTACCACCACGTATCATCATGATTGGGTGAAAAAATATTTGCTGGTATTTCGGAAACTCGTTATTTCTTAGAAGCTTGGCAACCCCTCTCAATGAAAATGCTTTTCCACAGTCTGGGCCTAGGGCTACTTGAAGAGGAAACAAACCATAGAGACGAAACTGAGAACTCCTTTATTTTCTCAAGTTTGAAAGAGCTACTACAAACCATGTTGGATTGAGAGTTCCAAATTCATCTCTCTATATAGGAGAGATGAGATGGAAACCTAAATATAAAAACTGCTACTGTAGACGAACGCTTCGCCTAGAAGAACACAGTTTGGTGAGCCAAGTGGGATTTGTGTACTGATCATTACCACCACGTATCATCAAGATTGGGTGAAAAAATATTTGCTGGTATTTCGGAAACTAGTAATTTCTTAGACGCTTGGCAACCCCTCTCAATGAAAGTTTTTTTCCACAGTCTGTGCAAGGGCTACTTGAAAAGGACACAAACCATAGAGACAAAACTGAAAACTCCTTTATTTTGTCAAGTTTCAAAGAGGTATTACAAACCATGTTGTATTTAGAGTTCCAAATTCATCTATCTATATAAGAGAGAACAGAGTGAAACCTACATATAAGAACTGCTGCTGTAGATGAACGCTTAAACTTAGAAGAACACAATTTGGTGAGCCAAGTGGGATTTGTGTACTGATCATTACCACCACGTATCATCAAGATTGGGTGAAAAAATATTTGCTGGTATTTCGGAAACGTGTTATTTCTTAGAAGCTTGGCAACCCCTCTCAATGAAAGTGCTTTTCCACAGTCTGTATTTTGGGCTACTTGAAAAAGAAACAAACCATAGAGACAAAACTGAGATCTCCATTATTTTGTCAAGTTTCAAAGAGCTACTACAAACCATATTGGATTTAGAGTTCCAAATTCATCTATCTATATAGGAGAGATGAGAGTGAAACCTAAATATAAAAACTGCTACTGAAGACGAACGCTTCAACCTAGAAGAACACAATTTGGTGAGCCAAGTGGGATTTGTGTACTGATCATTACCACCACGTATCATCAAGATTGGTTGAAAAAATATTTGCTGGTATTTCGGAAACTCGTTATTTCTCAGAAGCTTGGCAACCCCTCTCCATCAAGGTGCTTTTCCACAGTCTGTGCCTTGGGCTACTTGAAGAGGAAACAAACCATAGAGACAAAACTGAGAACTCCTTTATTTTGTCAAGTTTCAAAGAGCTACTACAAACCATGTTGGATTTAGAGTTCCAAATTATTCTATCTATATAGGAGAGAACAGAGTGAAACCTAAATATAAAACTGCTACTGTAGACGAACGCTTCAACCTAGAAGAACACAATTTGGTGAGCCAAGTGGGATTTGTGTACTGATCATTACCACCACGTATCACCAAGATTGGGTGAAAAAATGTTTGCTGGTATTTCGGATACTCGTTATTTCTTAGAAGCTTGGCAACCTCTCTCAATGAAAGTGCTTTTCCACAGTCTGTGCCTAGGGCTACTTGAAGAGGAGACAAACCATAGAGACTAAACTGAGAACTCCTTTATTTTGTCAAGTTTCAAAGAGCTACTACAAACCATGTTGGATTTAGAGTTCCAAATTATTCTATCTATATAGGAGAGAACAGAGTGAAACCTACATATAAAAACTGCTACTGTAGACGAACGCTTCAACCTAGAAGAACACAATTTGGTGAGCCACGTGGGATTTGTGTACTGATCATTACCACCACGTATCATCAAGATTGGGTGAAAAAATATTTGCTGGTATTTCGGAAACTCGTAATTTCTTAGACGCTTGGCAACCCCTCTCAATGAAAGTGCTTTTCCACAGTCTGTGCCTAGGGCTACTTGAAGAGGAAACAAATCATAGAGACAAAAGTGAGAACTCCTTTATTTTGTCAAGTGTCAAAGAGCTACCTCAAACCATGTTGAATTTAGAGTTCCAAATTCATCTATCTAGAAAGGAGAGATGACAGTGAAACCTAAATATAAAAACTGCTACTGTAGACGAAGGCTTCAACCTAGAAGAACACAATTTGGTGAGAAAAGTGGAATTTGTGTACTGATCATTACCACCACGTATCATCAAGATTGGTTGAAAAAATATTTGCTGGTATTTTGGAAACTCGTTATTTCTTAGAAGCTTGGCAACCCCTCTCAATGAAAGTGCTTTTCCACAGTCTGTGCCTAGGGCTACTTGAAGAGGAAATAAACCATAGAGACAAAACGGAGAACTCCTTTATTTTGTCAAGTTTCAAAGAGCAACTACAAACCATGTTGGATTTAGAGTTCCAAATTCATCCATCTATATAGGAGAGAACAGAGTGAAACCTAATAATAAAAACTGCTACTATAGACGAACGCTTCAACCTAGAAGAACACAATTTGGTGAGCCAAGTGGGATTTGTGTACTGATCATTACCATCAAGTATCATCAAGATTGGGGGAAAAATTATTTGCTGGTATTTCGGAAACTCGTAATTTCTTAGATGCTGGCAACCCCTCTCAATGAAAGTGCTATTCCACATTCTGTGCCTAGGGCTACTTGAAGAGGCAACAAACCATGGAGACTAAACTGAGAACTCCTTTATTTTGTCAAGTTTCAAAAAGCTAATACAAACCATGTTAGATATTGAGTTCCAAATTCATCTATCTATATAGGAGAGAACAGAGTGAAACCTAAATACAAAAACTGCTACTTTAGACGAACGTTTCAACAGAGAAGAACAAAATTTGGTGAGCCAAGTGGGATTTTTGTACTGATCATTACCCCCACGTATCATCAAGATTGGGTGAAAACATATTTGCTGGTATTTCGGAAACTCGTAATTTCTTAGGCGCTTTGCAACCCCTCTCAATGAAAGTGCTTTTCCACAGTCTGTGCCTTGGGCTACTTGAAGAGGAAACAAACCATAGAGACAAAACTGAGAACTCCTTTATGTTCTCAAGTTTCAAAGAGCTACTACAAACCATGTTGGATTTGGAGTTCCAAATTCATCTAACTATATAGGAGAGAACAGAGGGAAACCTAAATATAAAAACTGCTACTGTAGACGAACGCTTCATCTTAGAAGAACACAATTTGGTGAGCCAAGTGGGATTTGTGTACTGATCATTACCATCAAGTATCATCAAGATTGGGTGAAAAATTATTTGCTGGTATTTCGGAAACTCGTAATTTCTTAGGCGCTTTGCAACCCCTCTCAATGAAAGTGCTTTTCCACAGTCTGTGCCTAGGGCTACTTGGAAAGGACACAAACCATAGAGACTAAACTGAGAACTACTTTATTTTATCAAGTTTCAAAGAGCTACTACAAACCATGTTGGATTTAGAGTTCCAAATTCATCTATCTATATAGGAGAGAACAGAGTGAAACCTAAATATAAAAACTTCTACTTTAGATGAACGTTTCAACCTAGAAGAACAAAATTTGGTGAGTCAAGTGGGATTTGTGTACTGATCATTACCACCACGTATCATCAAGATTTTGTGAAAAAATATTTGCTGGTATTTCGGAAACTCGTTATTTCTTAGAAGCTTGGCAACCCCTCTCAATGAAAATGCTTTTCCACAGTCTGGGCCTAGGGCTACTTGAAGAGGAAACAAACCATAGAGACGAAACTGAGAACTCCTTTATTTTCTCAAGTTTGAAAGAGCTACTACAAACCATGTTGGATTGAGAGTTCCAAATTCATCTCTCCATATAGGAGAGATGAGATGGAAACCTAAATATAAAAACTGCTACTGTAGACGAACGCTTCGCCTAGAAGAACACAGTTTGGTGAGCCAAGTGGGATTTGTGTACTGATCATTACCACCACGTATCATCAAGATTGGGTGAAAAAATATTTGCTGGTATTTCGGAAACTAGTAATTTCTTAGACGCTTGGCAACCCCTCTCAATGAAAGTTTTTTTCCACAGTCTGTGCTAGGGCTACTTGAAAAGGACACAAACCATAGAGACAAAACTGAAAACTCCTTTATTTTGTCAAGTTTCAAAGAGGTATTACAAACCATGTTGTATTTAGAGTTCCAAATTCATCTATCTATATAAGAGAGAACAGAGTGAAACCTACATATAAGAACTGCTGCTGTAGATGAACGCTTAAACCTAGAAGAACACAATTTGGTGAGCCAAGTGGGATTTGTGTACTGATCATTACCACCACGTATCATCAAGATTGGGTGAAAAAATATTTGCTGGTATTTCGGAAACTCGTTATTTTTTAGAAGCTTGGCAACCCCTCTCAATGAAAGTGCTTTTCCACAGTCTGTGCCTAGGGCTACTTGAAGAGGAAACAAACCATAGAGACAAAACTGAGATCTCCTTTATTTTGTCAAGTTTCAAAGAGCTACTACAAACCATGTTAGATTTAGAGTTCCAAATTCATGTTTCTATAAAGGAGAGATGAGAGTGAAACCTAAATATAAAAACTGCTACTGAAGACGAACGCTTCAACCTAGAAGACCACAATTTGGTTAGCCAAGTGGGATTTGTGTACTGATCATTACCACCACGTATCATCAAGATTGGGTGAAAAAATATTTGCTGTTTTTTGGAAACTCGTTATTTCTTAGAAGCTTGGCAACCCCTCTCAATATAAGTGCTTTTCCACAGTCTGTGCATAGGGCTACTTGAAGAGGACAAACCATAGAGACAAAACTGAGAACTCCTTTATTTTGTCAAGTTTCAAAGAGCTACTACAAACCATGTTGGATTTAGAGTTCCAAATTCATCTATCTATATAGGAGAGATGAGCGTGAAAGCTAAATATAAAAACTGCTCCTGTAAACGAAAGCTTCAAACTAGAAGAACACAATTTGGTGAGCCAAGTGGGATTTGTGTTCTGATCATTACCACCACGTATCATCAAGATTGGGTGAAAAAATATTCGCTGGTATTTCGGAAACGTGTTATTTCTTAGAAGCTTGGCAACCCGTCTCAATGAAAGTGCTTTTCCACAGTCTGTGCCTAGGGCTACTTGAAGAGGAAACAAACCATAGAGACAAAACTGAGAACTCCTTTATTTTGTCAAGTTTCAAAGAGCTACTACAAACCATGTTGGATTTAGAGTTCCAAATTCATCTATCTATATAGGAGAGAACAGAGTGAAACCTAAATATAAAAACTGCTACTGTAGACGAACGCTTCAACCTAGAAGAACACAATTTGGTGAGCCAAGTGGGATTTGTGTACTGATCATTACCACCAAGAATCATCAAGATTGGGTGAAAAAATATTTGCTGGTATTTCGGAAACTCGTTATTTCTTAGAAGCTTGGCAACCCCTCTCAATGAAAGTGCTTTTCCACAGTCTGTGTTTTGGGCTACTTGAAAAAGAAACAAACCATAGAGACAAAACTGAGATCTCCATTATTTTGTCAAGTTTCAAAGAGCTACTACAAACCATATTGGATTTAGAGTTCCAAATTCATCTATCTATATAGGAGAGATGAGAGTGAAACCTAAATATAAAAACTGCTACTGAAGACGAACGCTTCAACCTAGAAGAACACAATTTGGTGAGCCAAGTGGGATTTGTGTACTGATCATTACCACCACGTATCATCAAGATTGGTTGAAAAAATATTTGCTGGTATTTCGGAAACTCGTTATTTCTTAGAAGCTTGGCAACCCCTCTCCATCAAGGTGCTTTTCCACAGTCTGTGCCTTGGGCTACTTGAAAAGGAAACAAACCATAGAGACAAAACTGAGAACTCCTTTATTTTGTCAAGTTTCAAAGAGCTACTACAAACCATGTTGAATTTAGAGTTCCAAATTATTCTATCTATATAGGAGAGAACAGAGTGAAACCTAAATATAAAACTGCTACTGTAGACGAACGCTTCAACCTAGAAGAACACAATTGGGTGAGCCAAGTGGGATTTGTGTACTGATCATTACCACCACGTATCACCAAGATTGGGTGAAAAAATGTTTGCTGGTATTTCGGATACTCGTTATTTCTTAGAAGCTTGGCAACCTCTCTCAATGAAAGTGCTTTTCCACAGTCTGTGCCTAGGGCTACTTGAAGAGGAGACAAACCATAGAGACTAAACTGAGAACTCCTTTATTTTCTCAAGTTTCAAAGACCTACTACAAACCATGTTGGATTTAGAGTTCCAAATTCATCTCTTTATAGGAGAGAACAGAGTGAAACCTAAATATAAAAACTGCTACTGTAGACGAACGCTTCAACCTAGAAGAACACAATTTGGTGAGCCACGTGGGATTTGTGTACTGATCATTACCACCACGTATCATCAAGATTGGGTGAAAAAATATTTGCTGGTATTTCGGAAACTCGTAATTTCTTAGACGCTTGGCAACCCCTCTCAATGAAAGTGCTTTTCCACAGTCTGTGCCTAG
Organism: Callospermophilus lateralis; assembly: GCF_048772815.1. Lineage (NCBI taxonomy): Eukaryota > Metazoa > Chordata > Mammalia > Rodentia > Sciuridae > Callospermophilus > Callospermophilus lateralis. The sequence continues at coordinate 70,034 of NW_027515668.1, forward strand.
GGCTACTTGAAGAGGAAACAAATCATAGAGACAAAAGTGAGAACTCCTTTATTTTGTCAAGTGTCAAAGAGCTACCTCAAACCATGTTGAATTTAGAGTTCCAAATTCATCTATCTATATAGGAGAGATGACAGTGAAACCTAAATATAAAAACTGCTACTGTAGACGAACGCTTCAACCTAGAAGAACACAATTTGGTGAGAAAAGTGGAATTTGTGTACTGATCATTACCACCACGTATCATCAAGATTGGTTGAAAAAATATTTGCTGGTATTTCGGAAACTCGTTATTTCTTAGAAGCTTGGCAAACCCTCTCAATGAAAGTGCTTTTCCACAGTCTGTGCCTAGGGCTACTTGAAGAGGAAATAAACCATAGAGACAAAACGGAGAACTCCTTTATTTTGTCAAGTTTCAAAGAGCAACTACAAACCATGTTGGATTTAGAGTTCCAAATTCATCCATCTATATAGGAGAGAACAGAGTGAAACCTAATAATAAAAACTGGTACTATAGACGAACGCTTCAACCTAGAAGAACACAATTTGGTGAGCCAAGTGGGATTTGTGTACTGATCATTACCATCAAGTATCATCAAGATTGGGGGAAAAATTATTTGCTGGTATTTCGGAAACTCGTAATTTCTTAGATGCTGGCAACCCCTCTCAATGAAAGTGCTATTCCACATTCTGTGCCTAGGGCTACTTGAAGAGGCAACAAACCATGGAGACTAAACTGAGAACTCCTTTATTTTGTCAAGTTTCAAAAAGCTAATACAAACCATGTTAGATATTGAGTTCCAAATTCATCTATCTATATAGGAGAGAACAGAGTGAAACCTAAATACAAAAACTGCTACTTTAGACGAACGTTTCAACAGAGAAGAACAAAATTTGGTGAGCCAAGTGGGATTTGTGTACTGATTATTACCACGACGTATCATCAAGATTGGGTGAAAAAATATTTGCTGGTATTTCGGAAACTCGATATTTCTTAGAAGCTTGGCAACCCCTCTCAATGAAAGTGCTTTTCCACAGTCTGTGCCTAGGGCTACTTGAAGAGGAAACAAACCATAGAGACTAAACTAAGAACTACTTTATTTTATCAAGTTTCAAAGAGCTACTACAAACCATGTTGGATTTAGAGTTCCAAATTCATCTATCTATATAGGAGAGAACAGAGTGAAACCTAAATATAAAAACTGCTACTGTAGATGAACGATTCAACCTAGAAGAACAAAATGTCGTGAGCCAAGTGGGATTTGTGTACTGATCATTACCACCAAGAATCATCAAGATAGGGGGAAAAATTATTTGCTGGTATTTCGGAAACTCGTAATTTCTTAGACGCTCGGAAAACCCTCTCAATGAAAGTGCTTTTCCACAGTCTGTGCCTAGGGCTACTTGAAGAGGAAACAAATCACAGAGACAAAAGTGAGAACTCCTTTATTTTGCCAAGTTTCAAAGATCTACTACAAACCATGTTGAATTTAGAGTTCCAAATTCATCTATCTACATAGGAGAGATGAGAGTGAAACCTAAATATAAAAACTGCTACTGTAGACGAACGCTTCAACCTAGAATAACACAATTTGGTGAGCCAAGTAGGATTTGTGTACTGATCATTACCATCAAGTATCATCAAGATTGGGGGAAAAATTATTTGCTGGTATTTCGGAAACTCGTAATTTCTTAGAAGCTTTGCAACCCCTCTCAATGAAAGAGCTTTTCCACAGTCTGTGCCTAGGGCTACATGAAGAGGAAACAAACCCTAGAGACAAAACAGTGATCTCCTTTATTTTGTCAAGTTTCAATAAGCTACTACAAACCATGTTGGATTTAGAGTTCCAAATTCATCTATCTATATAGTAGATTTGAGACTGAAACCTAAATATAATAACTGCTACGGAAGACGAAAGCTTCAACCGAGAAGAACAAAATTTGGTGAGCCAAGTGAGATTTGTGTACTTGTCATTACCACCCCGTATCATCAAGTTTGGGGAAAAATATTTGCTGGTATTTCAGAAATTTGTTATTTCCTAGAAGCTTGCCAACCCCTCTCAATGAAAGTGCTTTTCTACAGTCTGTGCCTATTGCTACTTGAAGAGGAAACAAACCATAGAGACAAAACTGAGAACTCCTTTATTTTCTCAAGTTTAAAAGAGCTACTACAAACGATGTTGGATTGAGAGTTCCAAATTCATCTCTCTATATAGGAGAGATGAGATGGAAACCTAAATATAAAAACTGCTACTGTAGACGAACGCTTCGCCTAGAAGAACACAATTTGTTGAGCCAAGTGGGATTTTTGTACTGATCATTACCACCACGTATCATCAAGATTGGGTGAAAAAATATTTGCTGGTATTTCGGAAACTAGTAATTTCTTAGACGCTTGGCTACCCCTCTCAATGAAAGTGCTTTCCCACAGTCTGTGCTAGGGCTACTTGAAAAGGACACAAACCATAGAGACAAAACTGAAAACTCCTTTATTTTGTCAAGTTTCAAAGAGCTACTACAAACCATGTTGGATTTAGAGTTCCAAATTCATCTATCTATATAGGAGAGAACAGAGTGAAACCTAAATATAAAAACTGCTACTGTAGACGAACGCTTCAACCTAGAAGAACACAATTTGGTGAGCCAAGTGGGATTTGTGTACTGATCATTACCACCATGTATCATCAAGATTGGGTGAAAAAATATTTGCTGCTAATTTGGAAACTTGTTATTTCTTAGAAGCTTGGCAACCGCTCTCAATGGAAGTGCTTTTCCACAGTCTGTGCCTTGGGCTACTTGAAGAGGAAACAAACCATAGAGACAAAACTGAGAACACCTTTATATTGTCAAGTTTCAAAGAGCTACTACAAACCATGTTGGATTTAGAGTTCCAAATTCATCTATCTATATAGGACAGAACAGAGGGAAACCTAAATATAAAAACTGCTACTGTAGACGAACGCTTCAACCTAGAAGAACACAATTTGGTTAACCAAGTGGAATTTGTGTACTGATCATTACCACCATGTATCATCAAGATTGGGTGAAAAAATATTTGCTGGTATTTCAAAAACTTGTAATTTCTTAGATGCTTGGCAACCCCTCTCAATGAAAGTGCTTTTCCACAGTCTGTGCCTAGGGCTACTTGAAGAGGAAACAAACCATAGAGACTAAAATGAGAACTCCTTTATTTTCTCAAGTTTAAAGAGCTACTACAAACCATGTTGGATTTGGAGTTCCAAATTCATCTAACTATATAGGAGAGAACAGAGTGAAACCTAAATATAAAAACTGCTACTGTAGACGAACGTTTCAACATAGAAGAACAAAATTTGGTGTGCCAAGTGGGATTTGTGTACTGATCATTACCACCAAGAATCATCAGGATTGGGTTTAAAAATATATCCCGGTATTTCGGTAACTCGTTATTTCTTAGAAGCTTGGCAACCCCTCTCAATGAAAGTGCTTCTCCACAGTCTGTGCCTAGGGCTACTTGAAGAGGTAAAAAACCATAAAGACAAAACTGAGAACTCCTTTATTTTGTCAAGTTTCAAAAAGCTACTACAAACCATGTTGGATTTAGAGTTCCAAATTCATCAATCTATATAGGAGAGATGAGAGTGAAACCTAAATATATAAACTGCTACTGTAGACGAACGCTTCAACCTAGAAGAACACAATTTGGTGAGCCAAGTGAGATTTGTGTACTGATCATTACAACCACGTATCATCATGATTGGG
>NW_027515669.1:0-73569 GCF_048772815.1 Callospermophilus lateralis
AGCGTTCGTTTCCAGTAACACTTTGAATTTTAGTTTCACTCTGTTTTCTGCTATATAGGATAGATGTCTTTGAAACTCTAATCAAACACGCGTTTGTGCTAGCTCCTGAAACTTGACCAAATGAAGTAGTTCTAAGTTCTATCTCTATGGTTTGTTTCCTCCTGAAGTACCCCATGCAGAGACTGGCAAAGAACACTTTCGTTTGAAAGGGGTTGCCAAGCTTCCAAAAAACTACTAGTTTGCTGAAATCTCAGCAACCATTTTTTCACCAAATCTTGATGATACTTGGTGGTAATGATCAGTTCACTAATCCCACTTGGCTGCCCACTTTCAATCTTCTAGGTTCAAGCGTTCCGTTTCCAGTAACAGTTTGAATTTTTAGGTTTCACTCTGTTTCCTGCTATATAGATAGATGTGTTTGAAACTCTAAATCAAACACGGTTTTTGCTAGCTCCTTGAAACTTGACCAAATGAAGTAGTTCTAAGTTCTATCTCTATGGTTTGTTTCCTCCTGAAGTACCCCATGCAGAGACTGGCGAAAAACACTTTCGTTTTAAAGGGGTTGCCAAGCTTCCAAAAAACTACTAGTTTGCTGAAATCTCAGCAAACATTTTTTCACCAAATCTTGATGATCCTTGGTGGTAATGATCAGTTCACTAATCCCACTTGGCTGCCCAACTTTCAATCTTCTAGGTTCAAGCGTTCGTTTCCAGTAACAGTTTGAATTTTTAGGTTTCACTCTGTTTTCTGCTATATAGATAGATGTGTTTGAAACTCTAAATCAAACACGGTTTGTGCTAGCTCCTTGAAACTTGACCAAATGAAGTAGTTCTAAGTCTATCTCTATGGTTTGTTTCCTCTTGAAGTACCCAATGCAGAGACTGGCGAAGAACACTTTCGTTGAAAGGGGTTGCCGAGCTTCCAAAAAACTACTAGTTTGCTGAAATCTCAGCAAACATTTTTTCACCAATCTTGATGATACTTGGTGGTAATGATCAGTTCACTTATCCCACTTGGCTGCCCAACTTTCAATCTTCTAGGTTCAAGCGTTCGTTTCCAGTAACAGTTTGAATTTTTAGGTTTCACTCTGTTTTCTGCTATATAGATAGATGTGTTTGAAACTCTAAATCAAACACGGTTTGTGCTAGCTCCGTGAAACTTGACAAAATGAAGTAGTTCTAAGTTCTATCTCTATGGTTTGTTTCCTCTTGAAGTACCCCATGCAGAGACTGGCAAAGAACACTTTCGTTTGAAAGGGGTTGCCAAGCTTCCAAAAAACTACTAGTTTGCTGAAATCTCAGCAACCATTTTTTCACCAAATCATGATGATACTTGGTGGTAATGATCAGTTCACTAAGCCCACTTGGCTGCCCAATTTTCACTCTTCTAGGTTCAAGCGTTCGTTTCCAGTAACAGTTTGAATTTTTAGGTTTCACTCTGTTTTCTGCTATATAGATAGATGTGTTTGAAACTCTAAATCAAACACGGTTTGTGCTAGCTCCGTGAAACTTGACAAAATGAAGTAGTTCTAAGTTCTATCTCTATGGTTTGTTTCCTCTTGAAGTACCCCATTCAGAGAGTGGCAAAGAACACTTTCCTTTGAAAGTGGTTGCCAAGCTTCCAAAAAACTACTAGTTTGCCGAAATCTCAGCAACCATTTTTTCACCAAATCTTGATGATACTTGTTGGTAATGATCAGTTCACTAAGCCCACTTGGCTGCCCAACTTTCACTCTTCTAGGTTCAAGCGTTCGTTTCCAGTAACACTTTGAATTTTTAGGTTTCACTCTGTTTTCTGCTATATAGATAGATGTGTTTGAAACTCTAAATCAAACACGGTTTGTGCTAGCTCCTTGAAACTTGACCAAATGAAGTAGTTCTAAGTTCTATCTCTATGGTTTGTTTCCTCATGAAGTACCCATGCAGAGACTGGCGAAAAACACTTTCATTTTAAAGGGGTTGCCAAGCTTCCAAAAAACTACTAGTTTGCTGAAATCTCAGCAAACATTTTTTCACCATATCTTGATTATACTTGGTGGTAATGATCAGTTCACTAAGCCCACTTGGCTGCCCAATTTTCACTCTTCTAGGTTCAAGCGTTCGTTTCCAGTAAACACTTAGAATTTTTAGGTTTCACTCTGTTTTCTGCTATATAGATAGATGTGTTTGAAAACTCTAAATCAAAGACGGTTTGTGCTAGCTCCGTGAAACTTGACCAAATGAAGTAGTTCTAAGTTCTATCTCTATGGTTTGTTTCCTCTTGAAGTACCCAATGCAGAGACTGGCGAAGAACACTTTCGTTTGAAAGGGGTTGCCGAGCTTCCAAAAACTACTAGTTTGCTGAAATCTCAGCAAACATTTTTTCACCAAATCTTGATGATCCTTGGTGGTAATGATCAGTTCACTAATCCCACTTGGCTGCCCAACTTTCAATCTTCTAGGTTCAAGCGTTCGTTTCCAGTAACAGTTTGAATTTTTAGGTTTCACTCTGTTTTCTGCTATATAGATAGATGTGTTTGAAACTCTAAATCAAACACGGTTTGTGCTAGCTCCTTGAAACTTGACCAAATGAAGTAGTTCTAAGTTCTATCTCTATGGTTTGTTTCCTCTTGAAGTACCCAATGCAGAGACTGGCGAAGAACACTTTCGTTTGAAAGGGGTTGCCGAGCTTCCAAAAAACTACTAGTTTGCTGAAATCTCAGCAAACATTTTTTCACCAAATCTTGATGATACTTGGTGGTAATGATCAGTTCACTTATCCCACTGGCTGCCCAACTTTCAATCTTCTAGGTTCAAGCGTTCGTTTCCAGTAACAGTTTGAATTTTTAGGTTTCACTCTGTTTTCTGCTATATAGATAGATGTGTTTGAAACTCTAAATCAAACACGGTTTGTGCTAGCTCCGTGAAACTTGACAAAATGAAGTAGTTCTAAGTTCTATCTCTATGGTTTGTTTCCTCTTGAAGTACCCCATGCAGAGACTGGCAAAGAACACTTTCGTTTGAAAGGGGTTGCCAAGCTTCCAAAAAACTACTAGTTTGCTGAAATCTCAGCAAACATTTTTTCACCATATCTTGATTATACTTGGTGGTAATGATCAGTTCACTAAGCCCACTTGGCTGCCCAATTTTCACTCTTCTAGGTTCAAGCGTTCGTTTCCAGTAAACACTTAGAATTTTTAGGTTTCACTCTGTTTTCTGCTATATAGATAGATGTGTTTGAAACTCTAAATCAAAGACGGTTTGTGCTAGCTCCGTGAAACTTGACCAAATGGAAGTAGTTCTAAGTTCTATCTCCTATGGTTTGTTTCCTCTTGAAGTACCCAATGCAGAGACTGGCGAAGAACACTTTCGTTTGAAAGGGGTTGCCGAGCTTCCAAAAAACTACTAGTTTGCTGAAATCTCAGCAAACATTTTTTCACCAAATCTTGATGATCCTTGGTGGTAATGATCAGTTCACTAATCCCACTTGGCTGCCCAACTTTCAATCTTCTAGGTTCAAGCGTTCGTTTCCAGTAACAGTTTGAATTTTTAGGTTTCACTCTGTTTTCTGCTATATAGATAGATGTGTTTGAAACTCTAAATCAAACACGGTTTGTGCTAGCTCCTTGAAACTTGACCAAATGAAGTAGTTCTAAGTTCTATCTCTATGGTTTGTTTCCTCTTGAAGTACCCAATGCAGAGACTGGCGAAGAACACTTTCGTTTGAAAGGGGTTGCCGAGCTTCCAAAAAACTACTAGTTTGCTGAAATCTCAGCAAACATTTTTTCACCAAATCTTGATGATACTTGGTGGTAATGATCAGTTCACTTATCCCACTTGGCTGCCCAACTTTCAATCTTCTAGGTTCAAGCGTTCGTTTCCAGTAACAGTTTGAATTTTTAGGTTTCACTCTGTTTTCTGCTATATAGATAGATGTGTTTGAAACTCTAATCAAACACGGTTTGTGCTAGCTCCGTGAAACTTGACAAAATGAAGTAGTTCTAAGTTCTATCTCTATGGTTTGTTTTCCTCTTGAAGTACCCCATGCAGAGACTGCAAAGAACACTTTCGTTTGAAAGGGGTTGCCAAGCTTCCAAAAACTACTAGTTGCTGAAATCTCAGCAACCATTTTTTCACCAAATCTTGATGATACTTGGTGGTAATGATCAGTTCACTAAGCCACTTGGCTGCCCAATTTTCACTCTTCTAGGTTCAAGCGTTCGTTTCAGTAACAGTTTGAATTTTTTAGGTTTCACTCTGTTTTCTGCTATATAGATAGATGTGTTTGAAACTCTAAATCAAACACGGTTTGTGCTAGCTCCGTAAAACTTGACAAAATGAAGTAGTTCTAAGTTATATCTCTATGGTTTGTTTCCTGTTGAAGTACCCCATTCAGAGAGTGGCAAAGAACACTTTCCTTTGAAAGTGGTTGCCAAGCTTCAAAAAACTACTAGTTTGCCGAAATCTCAGCAACCATTTTTTCACCAAATCTTGATGATACTTGGTGGTAATGATCATTCACTATGCCCACTTGGCTGCCCAACTTCACTCTTCTAGGTTCAAGCGTTCGTTGTTCCAGTAACACTTTGAATTTTTAGGTTTCACTCTGTTTTCTGCTATATAGATAGATGTGTTTGAAACTCTAAATCAAAGACGGTTTGTGCTAGCTCCGTGAAACTTTACCAAATGAAGTAGTTCTAAGTTCTATCTCTATGGTTTGTTTCCTCTTGAAGTACCCTATGCAGAGACTGGCAAAGAACACTTTCGTTTGAAAGGGGTTGCCAAGCTTCCAAAAAACTACTAGTTTGCTGGAAATCTCAGCAAACATTTTTTCACCAAATCTTGATGATACTTGGTGGTAATGATCAGTTCACTAATCCCCCTTGGCTGCCCAACTTTCATCTTCTAGGTCAAGCGTTCGTTTCCAGTAACAGTTTGAATTTTTAGGTTTCACTCTGTTTTCTGCTATATAGATAGATGTGTTTGAAACTCTAAATCAAACACGGTTTGTGCTAGCTCCTTGAAACTTGACCAAATGAAGTAGTTCTAAGTTCTATCTCTATGGTTTGTTTCCTCCTGAAAGTACCCCATGCAGAGACTGGCGAAAAACACTTTCATTTAAAGGGTTGCCAAGCTTCCAAAAAACTACTAGTTTGCTGAAATCTCAGCAAACATTTTTTCACCATATCTTGATGATACTTGGTGGTAATGATCAGTTCACTAAGCCCACTTGGCTGCCCAATTTTCACTCTTCTAGGTTCAAGCGTTCGTTTCCAGTAAACACTTTGAATTTTTAGGTTTCACTCTGTTTTCTGCTATATAGATAGATGTGTTGAAACTCTAAATCAAAGACGGTTTGTGCTAGCTCCGTGAAACTTGACCAAATGAAGTAGTTCTAAGTTCTATCTCTATGGTTTGTTTCCTCTTGAAGTACCCTATGCAGAGACTGGCAAAGAACACTTTCGTTTGAAAGGGGTTGCCAAGCTTCCAAAAACTACTAGTTTGCTGAAATCTCAGCAAACATTTTTTCACCCAATCTTGATGATACTTGGTGGTAATGATCAGTTCACTAATCCCACTTGGCTGCCCCAACTTTCAATCTTCTAGGTTCAAGCGTTCGTTTCCAGTAACAGTTTGAATTTTTAGGTTTCACTCTGTTTCCTGCTATATAGATAGATGTATTTGAAACTCTAATCAAACACGGTTTTTGCTAGCTCCTTGAAACTTGACCAAATGAAGTAGTTCTAAGTTCTATCTCTATGGTTTGTTTCCTCCTGAAGTACCCCATGCAGAGACTGGCGAAAAACACTTTCGTTTTAAAGGGGTTGCCAAGCTTCCAAAAAACTACTAGTTTGCTGAAATCTCAGCAAACATTTTTTCACCAAATCTTGATGATCCTTGGTGGTAATGATCAGTTCACTAATCCACTTGGCTGCCCAACTTTCACTCTTCTAGGTTCAAGCGTTCGTTTCCAGTAACAGTTTGAATTTTTAGGTTTCACTCTGTTTTCTGCTATATAGATAGATGTGTTTGAAACTCTAATCAAACACGGTTTGTGCTAGCTCCGTGAAACTTGACAAAATGAAGTAGTTCTAAGTTCTATCTCTATGGTTTGTTTCCTCTTGAAGTACCCCATGCAGAGACTGGCAAAGAACACTTTCGTTTGAAAGGGGTTGCCAAGCTCCAAAAACTACTAGTTTGCTGAAATCTCAGCAACCATTTTTTCACCAAATCTTGATGATACTTGGTGGTAATGATCAGTTCACTAAGCCCACTTGGCTGCCCAATTTTCACTCTTCTAGGTTCAAGCGTTCGTTTCCAGTAAACACTTTGAATTTTTAGGTTTCACTCTGTTTTCTGCTATATAGATAGATGTGTTTGAAACTCTAAATCAAAGACGGTTTGTGCTAGCTCCGTGAAACTTGACCAAATGAAGTAGTTCTAAGTTCTATCTCTATGGTTTGTTTCCTCTTGAAGTACCCTATGCAGAGACTGACAAAGAACACTTTCGTTTGAAAGGGGTTGCCAAGCTTCCAAAAAACTACTAGTTTGCTGAAATCTCAGCAAACATTTTTTCACCAAATCTTGATGATACTTGGTGGTAATGATCAGTTCACTAATCCCACTTGGCTGCCCAACTTTCAATCTTCTAGGTTCAAGCGTTCGTTTCCAGTAACAGTTTGAATTTTTAGGTTTCACTCTGTTTCCTGCTATATAGATAGATGTGTTTGAAACTCTAAATCAAACACGGTTTTGCTAGCTCCTTGAAACTTGACCAAATGAAGTAGTTCTAAGTTCTATCTCTATGGTTTGTTTCCTCCTGAAGTACCCCATGCAGAGACTGGCGAAAAACACTTTCGTTTTAAAGGGGTTGCCAAGCTTCCAAAAAACTACTAGTTTGCTGAAATCTCAGCAAACATTTTTTCACCAAATCTTGAAGATCCTTGGTGGTAATGACCAGTTCACTAATCCCACTTGGCTGCCCAACTTTCAATCTTCTAGGTTCAAGCGTTCGTTTCCAGTAACAGTTTGAATTTTTAGGTTTCACTCTGTTTTCTGCTATATAGATAGATGTGTTTGAAACTCTAAATCAAACACGGTTTGTGCTAGCTCCGTGAAACTTGACAAAATGAAATAGTTCTAAGTTCTATCTCTATGGTTTGTTTCCTCTTGAAGTACCCCATGCAGAGACTGGCAAAGAACACTTTCGTTTGAAAGGGGTTGCCAAGCTTCCAAAAAACTACTAGTTTGCTGAAATCTCAGCAACCATTTTTTCACCAAATCTTGATGATACTTGGTGGTAATGATCAGTTCACTAATCCCACTTGGCTGCCCAACTTTCAATCTTCTAGGTTCAAGCGTTCGTTTCCAGTAACAGTTTGAATTTTTAGGTTTCACTCTGTTTCCTGCTATATAGATAGATGTGTTTGAAACTCTAAATCAAACACGGTTTTTGCTAGCTCCTTGAAACTTGACCAAATGAAGTAGTTCTAAGTTCTATCTCTATGGTTTGTTTCCTCCTGAAGTACCCCATGCAGAGACTGGCGAAAAACACTTTCGTTTTAAAGGGGTTGCCAAGCTTCCAAAAACTACTAGTTTGCTGAAATCTCAGCAAACATTTTTTCACCAAATCTTGATGATCCTTGGTGGTAATGATCAGTTCACTAATCCCACTTGGCTGCCCAACTTTCAATCTTCTAGGTTCAAGCGTTCGTTTCCAGTAACAGTTTGAATTTTTAGGTTTCACTCTGTTTTCTGCTATATAGATAGATGTGTTTGAAACTCTAAATCAAACACGGTTTGTGCTAGCTCCTTGAAACTTGACCAAATGAAGTAGTTCTAAGTTCTATCTCTATGGTTTGTTTCCTCTTGAAGTACCCAATGCAGAGACTGGCGAAGAACACTTTCGTTTGAAAGGGGTTGCCGAGCTTCCAAAAAACTACTAGTTTGCTGAAATCTCAGCAAACATTTTTTCACCAATCTTGATGATACTTGGTGGTAATGATCAGTTCACTTATCCCACTTGGCTGCCCAACTTTCAATCTTCTAGGTTCAAGCGTTCGTTTCCAGTAACAGTTTGAATTTTTAGGTTTCACTCTGTTTTCTGCTATATAGATAGATGTGTTTGAAACTCTAAATCAAACACGGTTTGTGCTAGCTCCGTGAAACTTGACAAAATGAAGTAGTTCTAAGTCTATCTCTATGGTTTGTTTCCTCTTGAAGTACCCCATGCAGAGACTGGCAAAGAACACTTTCGTTTGAAAGGGGTTGCCAAGCTTCCAAAAAACTACTAGTTTGCTGAAATCTCAGCAACCATTTTTTCACCAAATCTTGATGATACTTGGTGGTAATGATCAGTTCACTAAGCCCACTTGGCTGCCCAATTTTCACTCTTCTAGGTTCAAGCGTTCGTTTCCAGTAACAGTTTGAATTTTTAGGTTTCACTCTGTTTTCTGCTATATAGATAGATGTGTTTGAAACTCTAAATCAAACACGGTTTGTGCTAGCTCCGTAAAACTTGACAAAATGAAGTAGTTCTAAGTTATATCTCTATGGTTTGTTTCCTCTTGAAGTACCCCATTCAGAGAGTGGCAAAGAACACTTTCCTTTGAAAGTGGTTGCCAAGCTTCCAAAAACTACTAGTTTGCCGAATCTCAGCAACCATTTTTCACCAAATCTTGATGATACTTGGTGGTAATGATCAGTTCACTAAGCCCACTGGCTGCCCAACTTTCACTCTTCTAGGTTCAAGCGTTCGTTTCCAGTAACACTTTGAATTTTTAGGTTTCACTCTGGTTTCTGCTATATAGATAGATGTGTTTGAAACTCTAAATCAAACACGGTTTGTGCTAGCTCCTTGAAACTTGACCAAATGAAGTAGTTCTAAGTTCTATCTCTATGGTTTGTTTCCTCCTGAAGTACCCCATGCAGAGACTGGCGAAAAACACTTTCATTTTAAAGGGGTTGCCAAGCTTCCAAAAAACTACTAGTTTGCTGAAATCTCAGCAAACATTTTTCACCATATCTTGATGATACTTGGTGGTAATGATCAGTTCACTAAGCCCACTTGGCTGCCCAATTTCACTCTTCTAGGTTCAAGCGTTCGTTTCCAGTAACCACTTTGAATTTTTAGTTCACTCTGTTTTCTGCTATATAGATAGATGTGTTTGAAACTCTAAATCAAAGACAGTTTGTGCTAGCTCCGTGAAACTTGACCAAATGAAGTAGTTCTAAGTTCTATCTCTATGGTTTGTTGCCTCTTGAAGTACCCTATGCAGAGACTGGCAAAGAACACTTTCGTTTGAAATGGGGTTGCCCAAGCTTCCAAAAAACTACTAGTTTGCTGAAATCTCAGCAAACATTTTTTCACCAAATCTTGATGATACTTGGTGGTAATGATCAGTTCACTAATCCCACTTGGCTGCCCAACTTTCAATCTTCTAGTTCAAGCGTTCGTTTCCAGTAACAGTTTGAATTTTTGGTTTCACTCTGTTTCCTGCTATATAGATAGATGTATTTGAAACTCTAAATCAAACACGGTTTTTGCTAGTCCTTGAAACTTGACCAAATGAAGTAGTTCTAAGTTCTATCTCTATGCTCTTGTTTGTTCCTCCTGGAAGTACGCCAGGCAGAGACTGGCGAAAAACACTTGTTTAATGGGTTGCAGCTCCAAAAAACTACTAGTTTTGAGAAATCTCAGCAAACATTTTTTCACCAATCTTGATGATCCTTGGTGGTAATGATCAGTTCACTAATCCCACTTGGCTGCCCAACTTTCACTCTTCTAGGTTCAAGCGTTCGTTTCCAGTAACAGTTTGAATTTTTAGGTTTCACTCTGTTTTCTGCTATATAGATAGATGTGTTTGAAACTCTAAATCAAACACGGTTTGTGCTAGCTCCGTGAAACTTGACAAAATGAAGTAGTTCTAAGTTCTATCTCTATGGTTTGTTTCCTCTTGAAGTACCCCATGCAGAGACTGGCAAAGAACACTTTCGTTTGAAAGGGGTTGCCAAGCTTCCAAAAAACTACTAGTTTGCTGAAATCTCAGCAACCATTTTTTCACCAAATCTTGATGATACTTGGTGGTAATGATCAGTTCACTAAGCCCACTTGGCTGCCCAATTTTCACTCTTCTAGGTTCAAGCGTTCGTTTCCAGTAAACACTTTGAATTTTTAGGTTTCACTCTGTTTTCTGCTGTATAGATAGATGTGTTTGAAACTCTAAATAAAAGACGGTTTGTGCTAGCTCCGTGAAACTTGACCAAATGAAGTAGTTCTAAGTTCTATCTCTATGGTTTGTTTCCTCTTGAAGTACCCTATGCAGAGACTGACAAAGAACACTTTCGTTTGAAAGGGGTTGCCAAGCTTCCAAAAAACTACTAGTTTGCTGAAATCTCAGCAAACATTTTTTCACCAAATCTTGATGATACTTGGTGGTAATGATCAGTTCACTAATCCCACTTGGCTGCCCAACTTTCAATCTTCTAGGTTCAAGCGTTCGTTTCCAGTAACAGTTTGAATTTTTAGGTTTCACTCTGTTTCCTGCTATATAGATAGATGTGTTTGAAACTCTAAATCAAACACGGTTTTGCTAGCTCCTTGAAACTTGACCAAATGAAGTAGTTCTAAGTTCTATCTCTATGGTTTGTTTCCTCCTGAAGTACCCCATGCAGAGACTGGCGAAAAACACTTTCGTTTTAAAGGGGTTGCCAAGCTTCCAAAAAAACTACTAGTTTGCTGAAATCTCAGCAAACATTTTTTCACCAAATCTTGATGATCCTTGGTGGTAATGACCAGTTCACTAATCCCACTTGGCTGCCCAACTTTCAATCTTCTAGGTTCAAGCGTTCGTTTCCAGTAACAGTTTGAATTTTTAGGTTTCACTCTGTTTTCTGCTATATAGATAGATGTGTTTGAAACTCTAAATCAAAGACGGTTTGTGCTAGCTCCGTGAAACTTGACCAAATGAAGTAGTTCTAAGTTCTATCTCTATGGTTTGTTTCCTCTTGAAGTACCCCATGCAGAGACTGGCAAAGAACACTTTCGTTTGAAAGGGGTTGCCAAGCTTCCAAAAAACTACTAGTTTGCTGAAATCTCAGCAACCATTTTTTCACCAAATCTTGATGATACTTGGTGGTAATGATCAGTTCACTAAGCCCACTTGGCTTCCCAATTTTCACTCTTCTAGGTTCAAGCGTTCGTTTCCAGTAACACTTTGAATTTTTAGGTTTCACTCTGTTTTCTGCTATATAGATAGATGTCTTTGAAACTCTAAATCAAACACGGTTTGTGCTAGCTCCTTGAAACTTGACCAAATGAAGTAGTTCTAAGTTCTATCTCTATGGTTTGTTTCCTCCTGAAGTACCCCATGCAGAGACTGGCGAAAAACACTTTCGTTTTAAAGGGGTTGCCAAGCTTCCAAAAAACTACTAGTTTGCTGAAATCTCAGCAAACATTTTTTCACCAAATCTTGATGATCCTTGGTGGTAATGATCAGTTCACTAATCCCACTTGGCTGCCCAACTTTCAATCTTCTAGGTTCAAGCGTTCGTTTCCAGTAACAGTTTGAATTTTTAGGTTTCACTCTGTTTTCTGCTATATAGATAGATGTGTTTGAAACTCTAAATCAAACACGGTTTGTGCTAGCTCCTTGAAACTTGACCAAATGAAGTAGTTCTAAGTTCTATCTCTATGGTTTGTTTCCTCTTGAAGTACCCAATGCAGAGACTGGCGAAGAACACTTTCGTTTGAAAGGGGTTGCCGAGCTTCCAAAAAACTACTAGTTTGCTGAAATCTCAGCAAACATTTTTTCACCAAATCTTGATGATACTTGGTGGTAATGATCAGTTCACTTATCCCACTTGGCTGCCCAACTTTCAATCTTCTAGGTTCAAGCGTTCGTTTCCAGTAACAGTTTGAATTTTTAGGTTTCACTCTGTTTTCTGCTATATAGATAGATGTGTTTGAAACTCTAAATCAAACACGGTTTGTGCTAGCTCCGTAAAACTTGACAAAATGAAGTAGTTCTAAGTTATATCTCTATGGTTTGTTTCCTCTTGAAGTACCCCATTCAGAGAGTGGCAAAGAACACTTTCCTTTGAAAGTGGTTGCCAAGCTTCCAAAAAACTACTAGTTTGCCGAAATCTCAGCAACCATTTTTTCACCAAATCTTGATGATACTTGGTGGTAATGATCAGTTCACTAAGCCCACTTGGCTGCCCAACTTTCACTCTTCTAGGTTCAAGCGTTCGTTTCCAGTAACACTTTGAATTTTTAGGTTTCACTCTGTTTTCTGCTATATAGATAGATGTGTTTGAAACTCTAAATCAAACACGGTTTGTGCTAGCTCCTTGAAACTTGACCAAATGAAGTAGTTCTAAGTTCTATCTCTATGGTTTGTTTCATCCTGAAGTACCCCATGCAGAGACTGGCGAAAAACACTTTCGTTTTAAAGGGGTTGCCAAGCTTCCAAAAAACTACTAGTTTGCTGAAATCTCAACAAACATTTTTTCACCAAATCTTGATGATACTTGGTGGTAATGATCAGTTCACTAATCCCACTTGGCTGCCTAACTTTCAATCTTCTAGGTTCAAGCGTTCGTTTCCAGTAACAGTTTGAATTTTTAGGTTTCACTCTGTTTTCTGCTATATAGATAGATGTGTTTGAAACTCTAAATCAAACATGGTTTGTGCTAGCTCCTTGAAACTTGACAAAATGAAGTAGTTCTAAGTTCTATCTCTATGGTTTGTTTCCTCTTGAAGTACCCCATGCAGAGACTGGCGAAGAACACTTTCGTTTGAAAGGGGTTGCCGAGCTTCCAAAAAACTACTAGTTTGCTGAAATCTCAGCAAACATTTTTTCACCAAATCTTGATGATACTTGGTGGTAATGATCAGTTCACTTATCCCACTTGGCTGCCCAACTTTCAATCTTCTAGGTTCAAGCGTTCGTTTCCAGTAACAGTTTGAATTTTTAGGTTTCACTCTGTTTTCTGCTATATAGATAGATGTGTTTGAAACTCTAAATCAAACACGGTTTGTGCTAGCTCCTTGAAACTTGACCAAATGAAGTAGTTCTAAGTTCTATCTCTATGGTTTGTTTCCTCTTGAAGTACCCAATGCAGAGACTGGCGAAGAACACTTTCGTTTGAAAGGGGTTGCCGAGCTTCCAAAAAACTACTAGTTTGCTGAAATCTCAGCAAACATTTTTTCACCAAATCTTGATGATACTTGGTGGTAATGATCAGTTCACTTATCCCACTTGGCTGCCCAACTTTCAATCTTCTAGGTTCAAGCGTTCGTTTCCAGTAACAGTTTGAATTTTTAGGTTTCACTCTGTTTTCTGCTATATAGATAGATGTGTTTGAAACTCTAAATCAAACACGGTTTGTGCTAGCTCCGTGAAACTTGACAAAATGAAGTAGTTCTAAGTTCTATCTCTATGGTTTGTTTCCTCTTGAAGTACCCCATGCAGAGACTGGCAAAGAACACTTTCGTTTGAAAGGGGTTGCCAAGCTTCCAAAAAACTACTAGTTTGCTGAAATCTCAGCAACCATTTTTTCACCAAATCTTGATGATACTTGGTGGTAATGATCAGTTCACTAAGCCCACTTGGCTGCCCAATTTTCACTCTTCTAGGTTCAAGCGTTCGTTTCCAGTAACAGTTTGAATTTTTAGGTTTCACTCTGTTTTCTGCTATATAGATAGATGTGTTTGAAACTCTAAATCAAACACGGTTTGTGCTAGCTCCGTAAAACTTGACAAAATGAAGTAGTTCTAAGTTATATCTCTATGGTTTGTTTCCTCTTGAAGTACCCCATTCAGAGAGTGGCAAAGAACACTTTCCTTTGAAAGTGGTTGCCAAGCTTCCAAAAAACTACTAGTTTGCCGAAATCTCAGCAACCATTTTTTCACCAAATCTTGATGATACTTGGTGGTAATGATCAGTTCACTATGCCCACTTGGCTGCCCAACTTTCACTCTTCTAGGTTCAAGCGTTCGTTTCCAGTAACACTTTGAATTTTTAGGTTTCACTCTGTTTTCTGCTATATAGATAGATGTGTTTGAAACTCTAAATCAAAGACGGTTTGTGCTAGCTCCGTGAAACTTGACCAAATGAAGTAGTTCTAAGTTCTATCTCTATGGTTTGTTTCCTCTTGAAGTACCCTATGCAGAGACTGGCAAAGAACACTTTCGTTTGAAAGGGGTTGCCAAGCTTCCAAAAAACTACTAGTTTGCTGAAATCTCAGCAAACATTTTTTCACCAAATCTTGATGATACTTGGTGGTAATGATCAGTTCACTAATCCCACTTGGCTGCCCAACTTTCAATCTTCTAGGTTCAAGCGTTCGTTTCCAGTAACAGTTTGAATTTTTAGGTTTCACTCTGTTTTCTGCTATATAGATAGATGTGTTTGAAACTCTAAATCAAACACGGTTTGTGCTAGCTCCTTGAAACTTGACCAAATGAAGTAGTTCTAAGTTCTATCTCTATGGTTTGCTTCCTCCTGAAGTACCCCATGCAGAGACTGGCGAAAAACACTTTCATTTTAAAGGGGTTGCCAAGCTTCCAAAAAACTACTAGTTTGCTGAAATCTCAGCAAACATTTTTTCACCATATCTTGATGATACTTGGTGGTAATGATCAGTTCACTAAGCCCACTTGGCTGCCCAATTTTCACTCTTCTAGGTTCAAGCGTTCGTTTCCAGTAAACACTTTGAATTTTTAGGTTTCACTCTGTTTTCTGCTATATAGATAGATGTGTTTGAAACTCTAAATCAAAGACGGTTTGTGCTAGCTCCGTGAAACTTGACCAAATGAAGTAGTTCTAAGTTCTATCTCTATGGTTTGTTTCCTCTTGAAGTACCCTATGCAGAGACTGGCAAAGAACACTTTCGTTTGAAAGGGGTTGCCAAGCTTCCAAAAAACTACTAGTTTGCTGAAATCTCAGCAAACATTTTTTCACCAAATCTTGATGATACTTGGTGGTAATGATCAGTTCACTAATCCCACTTGGCTGCCCAACTTTCAATCTTCTAGGTTCAAGCGTTCGTTTCCAGTAACAGTTTGAATTTTTAGGTTTCACTCTGTTTCCTGCTATATAGATAGATGTATTTGAAACTCTAAATCAAACACGGTTTTTGCTAGCTCCTTGAAACTTGACCAAATGAAGTAGTTCTAAGTTCTATCTCTATGGTTTGTTTCCTCCTGAAGTACCCCATGCAGAGACTGGCGAAAAACACTTTCGTTTTAAAGGGGTTGCCAAGCTTCCAAAAAACTACTAGTTTGCTGAAATCTCAGCAAACATTTTTTCACCAAATCTTGATGATCCTTGGTGGTAATGATCAGTTCACTAATCCCACTTGGCTGCCCAACTTTCACTCTTCTAGGTTCAAGCGTTCGTTTCCAGTAACAGTTTGAATTTTTAGGTTTCACTCTGTTTTCTGCTATATAGATAGATGTGTTTGAAACTCTAAATCAAAGACGGTTTGTGCTAGCTCCGTGAAACTTGACCAAATGAAGTAGTTCTAAGTTCTATCTCTATGGTTTGTTTCCTCTTGAAGTACCCTATGCAGAGACTGACAAAGAACACTTTCGTTTGAAAGGGGTTGCCAAGCTTCCAAAAAACTACTAGTTTGCTGAAATCTCAGCAAACATTTTTTCACCAAATCTTGATGATACTTGGTGGTAATGATCAGTTCACTAATCCCACTTGGCTGCCCAACTTTCAATCTTCTAGGTTCAAGCGTTCGTTTCCAGTAACAGTTTGAATTTTTAGGTTTCACTCTGTTTCCTGCTATATAGATAGATGTGTTTGAAACTCTAAATCAAACACGGTTTTGCTAGCTCCTTGAAACTTGACCAAATGAAGTAGTTCTAAGTTCTATATCTATGGTTTGTTTCCTCCTGAAGTACCCCATGCAGAGACTGGCGAAAAACACTTTCGTTTTAAAGGGGTTGCCAAGCTTCCAAAAAAACTACTAGTTTGCTGAAATCTCAGCAAACATTTTTTCACCAAATCTTGATGATCCTTGGTGGTAATGACCAGTTCACTAATCCCACTTGGCTGCCCAACTTTCAATCTTCTAGGTTCAAGCGTTCGTTTCCAGTAACAGTTTGAATTTTTAGGTTTCACTCTGTTTTCTGCTATATAGATAGATGTGTTTGAAACTCTAAATCAAACACGGTTTGTGCTAGCTCCGTGAAACTTGACAAAATGAAATAGTTCTAAGTTCTATCTCTATGGTTTGTTTCCTCTTGAAGTACCCCATGCAGAGACTGGCAAAGAACACTTTCGTTTGAAAGGGGTTGCCAAGCTTCCAAAAAACTACTAGTTTGCTGAAATCTCAGCAACCATTTTTTCACCAAATCTTGATGATACTTGGTGGTAATGATCAGTTCACTAATCCCACTTGGCTGCCCAACTTTCAATCTTCTAGGTTCAAGCGTTCGTTTCCAGTAACAGTTTGAATTTTTAGGTTTCACTCTGTTTCCTGCTATATAGATAGATGTGTTTGAAACTCTAAATCAAACACGGTTTTTGCTAGCTCCTTGAAACTTGAACAAATGAAGTAGTTCTAAGTTCTATCTCTATGGTTTGTTTCCTCCTGAAGTACCCCATGCAGAGACTGGCGAAAAACACTTTCGTTTTAAAGGGGTTGCCAAGCTTCCAAAAAACTACTAGTTTGCTGAAATCTCAGCAAACATTTTTTCACCAAATCTTGATGATCCTTGGTGGTAATGATCAGTTCACTAATCCCACTTGGCTGCCCAACTTTCAATCTTCTAGGTTCAAGCGTTCGTTTCCAGTAACAGTTTGAATTTTTAGGTTTCACTCTGTTTTCTGCTATATAGATAGATGTGTTTGAAACTCTAAATCAAACACGGTTTGTGCTAGCTCCTTGAAACTTGACCAAATGAAGTAGTTCTAAGTTCTATCTCTATGGTTTGTTTCCTCTTGAAGTACCCAATGCAGAGACTGGCGAAGAACACTTTCGTTTGAAAGAAGTTGCAGAGCTTCCAAAAAACTACTAGTTTGCTGAAATCTCAGCAAACATTTTTTCACCAATCTTGATGATACTTGGTGGTAATGATCAGTTCACTTATCCCACTTGGCTGCCCAACTTTCAATCTTCTAGGTTCAAGCGTTCGTTTCCAGTAACAGTTTGAATTTTTAGGTTTCACTCTGTTTTCTGCTATATAGATAGATGTGTTTGAAACTCTAAATCAAACACAGTTTGTGCTAGCTCCGTGAAACTTGACAAAATGAAGTAGTTCTAAGTTCTATCTCTATGGTTTGTTTCCTCTTGAAGTACCCCATGCAGAGACTGGCAAAGAACACTTTCGTTTGAAAGGGGTTGCCAAGCTTCCAAAAAACTACTAGTTTGCTGAAATCTCAGCAACCATTTTTTCACCAAATCTTGATGATACTTGGTGGTAATGATCAGTTCACTAAGCCCACTTGGCTGCCCAATTTTCACTCTTCTAGGTTCAAGCGTTCGTTTCCAGTAACAGTTTGAATTTTTAGGTTTCACTCTGTTTTCTGCTATATAGATAGATGTGTTTGAAACTCTAAATCAAACACGGTTTGTGCTAGCTCCGTAAAACTTGACAAAATGAAGTAGTTCTAAGTTATATCTCTATGGTTTGTTTCCTCTTGAAGTACCCCATTCAGAGAGTGGCAAAGAACACTTTCCTTTGAAAGTGGTTGCCAAGCTTCCAAAAAACTACTAGTTTGCCGAAATCTCAGCAACCATTTTTTCACCAAATCTTGATGATACTTGGTGGTAATGATCAGTTCACTAAGCCCACTTGGCTGCCCAACTTTCACTCTTCTAGGTTCAAGCGTTCGTTTCCAGTAACACTTTGAATTTTTAGGTTTCACTCTGTTTTCTGCTATATAGATAGATGTGTTTGAAACTCTAAATCAAACACGGTTTGTGCTAGCTCCTTGAAACTTGACCAAATGAAGTAGTTCTAAGTTCTATCTCTATGGTTTGTTTCATCCTGAAGTACCCCATGCAGAGACTGGCGAAAAACACTTTCGTTTTAAAGGGGTTGCCAAGCTTCCAAAAAACTACTAGTTTGCTGAAATCTCAGCAAACATTTTTTCACCAAATCTTGATGATACTTGGTGGTAATGATCAGTTCACTAATCCCACTTGGCTGCCCAACTTTCAATCTTCTAGGTTCAAGCGTTCGTTTCCAGTAACAGTTTGAATTTTTAGGTTTCACTCTGTTTTCTGCTATATAGATAGATGTGTTTGAAACTCTAAATCAAACACGGTTTGTGCTAGCTCCTTGAAACTTGACCAAATGAAGTAGTTCTAAGTTCTATCTCTATGGTTTGTTTCCTCCTGAAGTACCCCATGCAGAGACTGGCGAAAAACACTTTCATTTTAAAGGGGTTGCCAAGCTTCCAAAAAACTACTAGTTTGCTGAAATCTCAGCAAACATTTTTTCACCATATCTTGATGATACTTGGTGGTAATGATCAGTTCACTAAGCCCACTTGGCTGCCCAATTTTCACTCTTCTAGGTTCAAGCGTTCGTTTCCAGTAAACACTTTGAATTTTTAGGTTTCACTCTGTTTTCTGCTATATAGATAGATGTGTTTGAAACTCTAAATCAAAGACGGTTTGTGCTAGCTCCGTGAAACTTGACCAAATGAAGTAGTTCTAAGTTCT
Source organism: Callospermophilus lateralis (assembly GCF_048772815.1). Lineage (NCBI taxonomy): Eukaryota > Metazoa > Chordata > Mammalia > Rodentia > Sciuridae > Callospermophilus > Callospermophilus lateralis. Next base: position 18,666 of record NW_027515669.1, read on the forward strand.
ATCTCTATGGTTTGTTTCCTCTTGAAGTACCCTATGCAGAGACTGGCAAAGAACACTTTCGTTTGAAAGGGGTTGCCAAGCTTCCAAAAAACTACTAGTTTGCTGAAATCTCAGCAAACATTTTTTCACCAAATCTTGATGATACTTGGTGGTAATGATCAGTTCACTAATCCCACTTGGCTGCCCAACTTTCAATCTTCTAGGTTCAAGCGTTCGTTTCCAGTAACAGTTTGAATTTTTAGGTTTCACTCTGTTTCCTGCTATATAGATAGATGTATTTGAAACTCTAAATCAAACACGGTTTTTGCTAGCTCCTTGAAACTTGACCAAATGAAGTAGTTCTAAGTTCTATCTCTATGGTTTGTTTCCTCCTGAAGTACCCCATGCAGAGACTGGCGAAAAACACTTTCGTTTTAAAGGGGTTGCCAAGCTTCCAAAAAACTACTAGTTTGCTGAAATCTCAGCAAACATTTTTTCACCAAATCTTGATGATCCTTGGTGGTAATGATCAGTTCACTAATCCCACTTGGCTGCCCAACTTTCACTCTTCTAGGTTCAAGCGTTCGTTTCCAGTAACAGTTTGAATTTTTAGGTTTCACTCTGTTTTCTGCTATATAGATAGATGTGTTTGAAACTCTAAATCAAACACGGTTTGTGCTAGCTCCGTGAAACTTGACAAAATGAAGTAGTTCTAAGTTCTATCTCTATGGTTTGTTTCCTCTTGAAGTACCCCATGCAGAGACTGGCAAAGAACACTTTCGTTTGAAAGGGGTTGCCAAGCTTCCAAAAAACAACTAGTTTGCTGAAATCTCAGCAACCATTTTTTCACCAAATCTTGATGATACTTGGTGGTAATGATCAGTTCACTAAGCCCACTTGGCTGCCCAATTTTCACTCTTCTAGGTTCAAGCGTTCGTTTCCAGTAAACACTTTGAATTTTTAGGTTTCACTCTGTTTTCTGCTATATAGATAGATGTGTTTGAAACTCTAAATCAAAGACGGTTTGTGCTAGCTCCGTGAAACTTGACCAAATGAAGTAGTTCTAAGTTCTATCTCTATGGTTTGTTTCCTCTTGAAGTACCCTATGCAGAGACTGACAAAGAACACTTTCGTTTGAAAGGGGTTGCCAAGCTTCCAAAAAACTACTAGTTTGCTGAAATCTCAGCAAACATTTTTTCACCAAATCTTGATGATACTTGGTGGTAATGATCAGTTCACTAATCCCACTTGGCTGCCCAACTTTCAATCTTCTAGGTTCAAGCGTTCGTTTCCAGTAACAGTTTGAATTTTTAGGTTTCACTCTGTTTCCTGCTATATAGATAGATGTGTTTGAAACTCTAAATCAAACACGGTTTTGCTAGCTCCTTGAAACTTGACCAAATGAAGTAGTTCTAAGTTCTATCTCTATGGTTTGTTTCCTCCTGAAGTACCCCATGCAGAGACTGGCGAAAAACACTTTCGTTTTAAAGGGGTTGCCAAGCTTCCAAAAAAACTACTAGTTTGCTGAAATCTCAGCAAACATTTTTTCACCAAATCTTGATGATCCTTGGTGGTAATGACCAGTTCACTAATCCCACTTGGCTGCCCAACTTTCAATCTTCTAGGTTCAAGCGTTCGTTTCCAGTAACAGTTTGAATTTTTAGGTTTCACTCTGTTTTCTGCTATATAGATAGATGTGTTTGAAACTCTAAATCAAAGACGGTTTGTGCTAGCTCCGTGAAACTTGACCAAATGAAGTAGTTCTAAGTTCTATCTCTATGGTTTGTTTCCTCTTGAAGTACCCCATGCAGAGACTGGCAAAGAACACTTTCGTTTGAAAGGGGTTGCCAAGCTTCCAAAAAACTACTAGTTTGCTGAAATCTCAGCAACCATTTTTTCACCAAATCTTGATGATACTTGGTGGTAATGATCAGTTCACTAAGCCCACTTGGCTTCCCAATTTTCACTCTTCTAGGTTCAAGCGTTCGTTTCCAGTAACACTTTGAATTTTTAGGTTTCACTCTGTTTTCTGCTATATAGATAGATGTCTTTGAAACTCTAAATCAAACACGGTTTGTGCTAGCTCCTTGAAACTTGACCAAATGAAGTAGTTCTAAGTTCTATCTCTATGGTTTGTTTCCTCTTGAAGTACCCCATGCAGAGACTGGCAAAGAACACTTTCGTTTGAAAGGGGTTGCCAAGCTTCCAAAAAACTACTAGTTTGCTGAAATCTCAGCAACCATTTTTTCACCAAATCTTGATGATACTTGGTGGTAATGATCAGTTCACTAATCCCACTTGGCTGCCCAACTTTCAATCTTCTAGGTTCAAGCGTTCGTTTCCAGTAACAGTTTGAATTTTTAGGTTTCACTCTGTTTCCTGCTATATAGATAGATGTGTTTGAAACTCTAAATCAAACACGGTTTTTGCTAGCTCCTTGAAACTTGACCAAATGAAGTAGTTCTAAGTTCTATCTCTATGGTTTGTTTCCTCCTGAAGTACCCCATGCAGAGACTGGCGAAAAACACTTTCGTTTTAAAGGGGTTGCCAAGCTTCCAAAAAACTACTAGTTTGCTGAAATCTCAGCAAACATTTTTTCACCAAATCTTGATGATCCTTGGTGGTAATGATCAGTTCACTAATCCCACTTGGCTGCCCAACTTTCAATCTTCTAGGTTCAAGCGTTCGTTTCCAGTAACAGTTTGAATTTTTAGGTTTCACTCTGTTTTCTGCTATATAGATAGATGTGTTTGAAACTCTAAATCAAACACGGTTTGTGCTAGCTCCTTGAAACTTGACCAAATGAAGTAGTTCTAAGTTCTATCTCTATGGTTTGTTTCCTCTTGAAGTACCCAATGCAGAGACTGGCGAAGAACACTTTCGTTTGAAAGGGGTTGCCGAGCTTCCAAAAAACTACTAGTTTGCTGAAATCTCAGCAAACATTTTTTCACCAAATCTTGATGATACTTGGTGGTAATGATCAGTTCACTTATCCCACTTGGCTGCCCAACTTTCAATCTTCTAGGTTCAAGCGTTCGTTTCCAGTAACAGTTTGAATTTTTAGGTTTCACTCTGTTTTCTGCTATATAGATAGATGTGTTTGAAACTCTAAATCAAACACGGTTTGTGCTAGCTCCGTGAAACTTGACAAAATGAAGTAGTTCTAAGTTCTATCTCTATGGTTTGTTTCCTCTTGAAGTACCCCATGCAGAGACTGGCAAAGAACACTTTCGTTTGAAAGGGGTTGCCAAGCTTCCAAAAAACTACTAGTTTGCTGAAATCTCAGCAACCATTTTTTCACCAAATCTTGATGATACTTGGTGGTAATGATCAGTTCACTAAGCCCACTTGGCTGCCCAATTTTCACTCTTCTAGGTTCAAGCGTTCGTTTCCAGTAACAGTTTGAATTTTTAGGTTTCACTCTGTTTTCTGCTATATAGATAGATGTGTTTGAAACTCTAAATCAAACACGGTTTGTGCTAGCTCCGTAAAACTTGACAAAATGAAGTAGTTCTAAGTTATATCTCTATGGTTTGTTTCCTCTTGAAGTACCCCATTCAGAGAGTGGCAAAGAACACTTTCCTTTGAAAGTGGTTGCCAAGCTTCCAAAAAACTACTAGTTTGCCGAAATCTCAGCAACCATTTTTTCACCAAATCTTGATGATACTTGGTGGTAATGATCAGTTCACTAAGCCCACTTGGCTGCCCAACTTTCACTCTTCTAGGTTCAAGCGTTCGTTTCCAGTAACACTTTGAATTTTTAGGTTTCACTCTGTTTTCTGCTATATAGATAGATGTGTTTGAAACTCTAAATCAAACACGGTTTGTGCTAGCTCCTTGAAACTTGACCAAATGAAGTAGTTCTAAGTTCTATCTCTATGGTTTGTTTCATCCTGAAGTACCCCATGCAGAGACTGGCGAAAAACACTTTCGTTTTAAAGGGGTTGCCAAGCTTCCAAAAAACTACCAGTTTGCTGAAATCTCAACAAACATTTTTTCACCAAATCTTGATGATACTTGGTGGTAATGATCAGTTCACTAATCCCACTTGGCTGCCTAACTTTCAATCTTCTAGGTTCAAGCGTTCGTTTCCAGTAACAGTTTGAATTTTTAGGTTTCACTCTGTTTTCTGCTATATAGATAGATGTGTTTGAAACTCTAAATCAAACATGGTTTGTGCTAGCTCCTTGAAACTTGACAAAATGAAGTAGTTCTAAGTTCTATCTCTATGGTTTGTTTCCTCTTGAAGTACCCCATGCAGAGACTGGCGAAGAACACTTTCGTTTGAAAGGGGTTGCCGAGCTTCCAAAAAACTACTAGTTTGCTGAAATCTCAGCAAACATTTTTTCACCAAATCTTGATGATACTTGGTGGTAATGATCAGTTCACTAATCCCACTTGGCTGCCCAACTTTCACTCTTCTAGGTTCAAGCGTTCGTTTCCAGTAACAGTTTGAATTTTTAGGTTTCACTCTGTTTTCTGCTATATAGATAGATGTGTTTGAAACTCTAAATCAAACACGGTTTGTGCTAGCTCCGTGAAACTTGACCAAATGAAATAGTTCTAAGTTCTATCTCTATGGTTTGTTTCCTCTTGAAGTACCCCATGCAGAGACTGGCAAAGAACACTTTCGTTTGAAAGGGGTTGCCAAGCTTCCAAAAAACTACTAGTTTGCTGAAATCTCAGCAACCATTTTTTCACCAAATCTTGATGATACTTGGTGGTAATGATCAGTTCACTAAGCCCACTTGGCTGCCCAATTTTCACTCTTCTAGGTTCAAGCGTTCGTTTCCAGTAACACTTTGAATTTTTAGGTTTCACTCTGTTTTCTGCTATATAGATAGATGTCTTTGAAACTCTAAATCAAACACGGTTTGTGCTAGCTCCTTGAAACTTGACCAAATGAAGTAGTTCTAAGTTCTATCTCTATGGTTTGTTTCCTCCTGAAGTACCCCATGCAGAGACTGGCAAAGAACACTTTCGTTTGAAAGGGGTTGCCAAGCTTCCAAAAAACTACTAGTTTGCTGAAATCTCAGCAACCATTTTTTCACCAAATCTTGATGATACTTGGTGGTAATGATCAGTTCACTAATCCCACTTGGCTGCCCAACTTTCAATCTTCTAGGTTCAAGCGTTCGTTTCCAGTAACAGTTTGAATTTTTAGGTTTCACTCTGTTTCCTGCTATATAGATAGATGTGTTTGAAACTCTAAATCAAAGACGGTTTGTGCTAGCTCCGTGAAACTTGACCAAATGAAGTAGTTCTAAGTTCTATCTCTATGGTTTGTTTCCTCTTGAAGTACCCCATGCAGAGACTGGCAAAGAACACTTTCGTTTGAAAGGGGTTGCCAAGCTTCCAAAAAACTACTAGTTTGCTGAAATCTCAGCAACCATTTTTTCACCAAATCTTGATGATACTTGGTGGTAATGATCAGTTCACTAATCCCACTTGGCTGCCCAACTTTCAATCTTCTAGGTTCAAGCGTTCGTTTCCAGTAACAGTTTGAATTTTTAGGTTTCACTCTGTTTCCTGCTATATAGATAGATGTGTTTGAAACTCTAAATCAAACACGGTTTTTGCTAGCTCCTTGAAACTTGACCAAATGAAGTAGTTCTAAGTTCTATCTCTATGGTTTGTTTCCTCCTGAAGTACCCCATGCAGAGACTGGCGAAAAACACTTTCGTTTTAAAGGGGTTGCCAAGCTTCCAAAAAACTACTAGTTTGCTGAAATCTCAGCAAACATTTTTTCACCAAATCTTGATGATCCTTGGTGGTAATGATCAGTTCACTAATCCCACTTGGCTGCCCAACTTTCAATCTTCTAGGTTCAAGCGTTCGTTTCCAGTAACAGTTTGAATTTTTAGGTTTCACTCTGTTTTCTGCTATATAGATAGATGTGTTTGAAACTCTAAATCAAACACGGTTTGTGCTAGCTCCTTGAAACTTGACCAAATGAAGTAGTTCTAAGTTCTATCTCTATGGTTTGTTTCCTCTTGAAGTACCCAATGCAGAGACTGGCGAAGAACACTTTCGTTTGAAAGGGGTTGCCGAGCTTCCAAAAAACTACTAGTTTGCTGAAATCTCAGCAAACATTTTTTCACCAAATCTTGATGATACTTGGTGGTAATGATCAGTTCACTTATCCCACTTGGCTGCCCAACTTTCAATCTTCTAGGTTCAAGCGTTCGTTTCCAGTAACAGTTTGAATTTTTAGGTTTCACTCTGTTTTCTGCTATATAGATAGATGTGTTTGAAACTCTAAATCAAACACGGTTTGTGCTAGCTCCGTGAAACTTGACAAAATGAAGTAGTTCTAAGTTCTATCTCTATGGTTTGTTTCCTCTTGAAGTACCCCATGCAGAGACTGGCAAAGAACACTTTCGTTTGAAAGGGGTTGCCAAGCTTCCAAAAAACTACTAGTTTGCTGAAATCTCAGCAACCATTTTTTCACCAAATCTTGATGATACTTGGTGGTAATGATCAGTTCACTAAGCCCACTTGGCTGCCCAATTTTCACTCTTCTAGGTTCAAGCGTTCGTTTCCAGTAACAGTTTGAATTTTTAGGTTTCACTCTGTTTTCTGCTATATAGATAGATGTGTTTGAAACTCTAAATCAAACACGGTTTGTGCTAGCTCCGTAAAACTTGACAAAATGAAGTAGTTCTAAGTTATATCTCTATGGTTTGTTTCCTCTTGAAGTACCCCATTCAGAGAGTGGCAAAGAACACTTTCCTTTGAAAGTGGTTGCCAAGCTTCCAAAAAACTACTAGTTTGCCGAAATCTCAGCAACCATTTTTTCACCAAATCTTGATGATACTTGGTGGTAATGATCAGTTCACTAAGCCCACTTGGCTGCCCAACTTTCACTCTTCTAGGTTCAAGCGTTCGTTTCCAGTAACACTTTGAATTTTTAGGTTTCACTCTGTTTTCTGCTATATAGATAGATGTGTTTGAAACTCTAAATCAAACACGGTTTGTGCTAGCTCCTTGAAACTTGACCAAATGAAGTAGTTCTAAGTTCTATCTCTATGGTTTGTTTCATCCTGAAGTACCCCATGCAGAGACTGGCGAAAAACACTTTCGTTTTAAAGGGGTTGCCAAGCTTCCAAAAAACTACCAGTTTGCTGAAATCTCAACAAACATTTTTTCACCAAATCTTGATGATACTTGGTGGTAATGATCAGTTCACTAATCCCACTTGGCTGCCTAACTTTCAATCTTCTAGGTTCAAGCGTTCGTTTCCAGTAACAGTTTGAATTTTTAGGTTTCACTCTGTTTTCTGCTATATAGATAGATGTGTTTGAAACTCTAAATCAAACATGGTTTGTGCTAGCTCCTTGAAACTTGACAAAATGAAGTAGTTCTAAGTTCTATCTCTATGGTTTGTTTCCTCTTGAAGTACCCCATGCAGAGACTGGCGAAGAACACTTTCGTTTGAAAGGGGTTGCCGAGCTTCCAAAAAACTACTAGTTTGCTGAAATCTCAGCAAACATTTTTTCACCAAATCTTGATGATACTTGGTGGTAATGATCAGTTCACTAATCCCACTTGGCTGCCCAACTTTCACTCTTCTAGGTTCAAGCGTTCGTTTCCAGTAACAGTTTGAATTTTTAGGTTTCACTCTGTTTTCTGCTATATAGATAGATGTGTTTGAAACTCTAAATCAAACACGGTTTGTGCTAGCTCCGTGAAACTTGACCAAATGAAATAGTTCTAAGTTCTATCTCTATGGTTTGTTTCCTCTTGAAGTACCCCATGCAGAGACTGGCAAAGAACACTTTCGTTTGAAAGGGGTTGCCAAGCTTCCAAAAAACTACTAGTTTGCTGAAATCTCAGCAACCATTTTTTCACCAAATCTTGATGATACTTGGTGGTAATGATCAGTTCACTAAGCCCACTTGGCTGCCCAATTTTCACTCTTCTAGGTTCAAGCGTTCGTTTCCAGTAACACTTTGAATTTTTAGGTTTCACTCTGTTTTCTGCTATATAGATAGATGTCTTTGAAACTCTAAATCAAACACGGTTTGTGCTAGCTCCTTGAAACTTGACCAAATGAAGTAGTTCTAAGTTCTATCTCTATGGTTTGTTTCCTCCTGAAGTACCCCATGCAGAGACTGGCAAAGAACACTTTCGTTTGAAAGGGGTTGCCAAGCTTCCAAAAAACTACTAGTTTGCTGAAATCTCAGCAACCATTTTTTCACCAAATCTTGATGATACTTGGTGGTAATGATCAGTTCACTAATCCCACTTGGCTGCCCAACTTTCAATCTTCTAGGTTCAAGCGTTCGTTTCCAGTAACAGTTTGAATTTTTAGGTTTCACTCTGTTTCCTGCTATATAGATAGATGTGTTTGAAACTCTAAATCAAACACGGTTTTTGCTAGCTCCTTGAAACTTGACCAAATGAAGTAGTTCTAAGTTCTATCTCTATGGTTTGTTTCCTCCTGAAGTACCCCATGCAGAGACTGGCGAAAAACACTTTCGTTTTAAAGGGGTTGCCAAGCTTCCAAAAAACTACTAGTTTGCTGAAATCTCAGCAAACATTTTTTCACCAAATCTTGATGATCCTTGGTGGTAATGATCAGTTCACTAATCCCACTTGGCTGCCCAACTTTCAATCTTCTAGGTTCAAGCGTTCGTTTCCAGTAACAGTTTGAATTTTTAGGTTTCACTCTGTTTTCTGCTATATAGATAGATGTGTTTGAAACTCTAAATCAAACACGGTTTGTGCTAGCTCCTTGAAACTTGACCAAATGAAGTAGTTCTAAGTTCTATCTCTATGGTTTGTTTCCTCTTGAAGTACCCAATGCAGAGACTGGCGAAGAACACTTTCGTTTGAAAGGGGTTGCCGAGCTTCCAAAAAACTACTAGTTTGCTGAAATCTCAGCAAACATTTTTTCACCAAATCTTGATGATACTTGGTGGTAATGATCAGTTCACTTATCCCACTTGGCTGCCCAACTTTCAATCTTCTAGGTTCAAGCGTTCGTTTCCAGTAACAGTTTGAATTTTTAGGTTTCACTCCGTTTTCTGCTATATAGATAGATGTGTTTGAAACTCTAAATCAAACACGGTTTGTGCTAGCTCCGTGAAACTTGACAAAATGAAGTAGTTCTAAGTTCTATCTCTATGGTTTGTTTCCTCTTGAAGTACCCCATGCAGAGACTGGCAAAGAACACTTTCGTTTGAAAGGGGTTGCCAAGCTTCCAAAAAACTACTAGTTTGCTGAAATCTCAGCAACCATTTTTTCACCAAATCTTGATGATACTTGGTGGTAATGATCAGTTCACTAAGCCCACTTGGCTGCCCAATTTTCACTCTTCTAGGTTCAAGCGTTCGTTTCCAGTAACAGTTTGAATTTTTAGGTTTCACTCTGTTTTCTGCTATATAGATAGATGTGTTTGAAACTCTAAATCAAACACGGTTTGTGCTAGCTCCGTGAAACTTGACAAAATGAAGTAGTTCTAAGTTATATCTCTATGGTTTGTTTCCTCTTGAAGTACCCCATTCAGAGAGTGGCAAAGAACACTTTCCTTTGAAAGTGGTTGCCAAGCTTCCAAAAAACTACTAGTTTGCCGAAATCTCAGCAACCATTTTTTCACCAAATCTTGATGATACTTGGTGGTAATGATCAGTTCACTAAGCCCACTTGGCTGCCCAACTTTCACTCTTCTAGGTTCAAGCGTTCGTTTCCAGTAACACTTTGAATTTTTAGGTTTCACTCTGTTTTCTGCTATATAGATAGATGTGTTTGAAACTCTAAATCAAACACGGTTTGTGCTAGCTCCTTGAAACTTGACCAAATGAAGTAGTTCTAAGTTCTATCTCTATGGTTTGTTTCCTCATGAAGTACCCCATGCAGAGACTGGCGAAAAACACTTTCATTTTAAAGGGGTTGCCAAGCTTCCAAAAAACTACTAGTTTGCTGAAATCTCAGCAAACATTTTTTCACCATATCTTGATTATACTTGGTGGTAATGATCAGTTCACTAAGCCCACTTGGCTGCCCAATTTTCACTCTTCTAGGTTCAAGCGTTCGTTTCCAGTAAACACTTAGAATTTTTAGGTTTCACTCTGTTTTCTGCTATATAGATAGATGTGTTTGAAACTCTAAATCAAAGACGGTTTGTGCTAGCTCCGTGAAACTTGACCAAATGAAGTAGTTCTAAGTTCTATCTCTATGGTTTGTTTCCTCTTGAAGTACCCAATGCAGAGACTGGCGAAGAACACTTTCGTTTGAAAGGGGTTGCCGAGCTTCCAAAAAACTACTAGTTTGCTGAAATCTCAGCAAACATTTTTTCACCAAATCTTGATGATCCTTGGTGGTAATGATCAGTTCACTAATCCCACTTGGCTGCCCAACTTTCAATCTTCTAGGTTCAAGCGTTCGTTTCCAGTAACAGTTTGAATTTTTAGGTTTCACTCTGTTTTCTGCTATATAGATAGATGTGTTTGAAACTCTAAATCAAACACGGTTTGTGCTAGCTCCTTGAAACTTGACCAAATGAAGTAGTTCTAAGTTCTATCTCTATGGTTTGTTTCCTCTTGAAGTACCCAATGCAGAGACTGGCGAAGAACACTTTCGTTTGAAAGGGGTTGCCGAGCTTCCAAAAAACTACTAGTTTGCTGAAATCTCAGCAAACATTTTTTCACCAAATCTTGATGATACTTGGTGGTAATGATCAGTTCACTTATCCCACTTGGCTGCCCAACTTTCAATCTTCTAGGTTCAAGCGTTCGTTTCCAGTAACAGTTTGAATTTTTAGGTTTCACTCTGTTTTCTGCTATATAGATAGATGTGTTTGAAACTCTAAATCAAACACGGTTTGTGCTAGCTCCGTGAAACTTGACAAAATGAAGTAGTTCTAAGTTCTATCTCTATGGTTTGTTTCCTCTTGAAGTACCCCATGCAGAGACTGGCAAAGAACACTTTCGTTTGAAAGGGGTTGCCAAGCTTCCAAAAAACTACTAGTTTGCTGAAATCTCAGCAACCATTTTTTCACCAAATCTTGATGATACTTGGTGGTAATGATCAGTTCCCTAAGCCCACTTGGCTGCCCAATTTTCACTCTTCTAGGTTCAAGCGTTCGTTTCCAGTAACAGTTTGAATTTTTAGGTTTCACTCTGTTTTCTGCTATATAGATAGATGTGTTTGAAACTCTAAATCAAACACGGTTTGTGCTAGCTCCGTAAAACTTGACAAAATGAAGTAGTTCTAAGTTATATCTCTATGGTTTGTTTCCTCTTGAAGTACCCCATTCAGAGAGTGGCAAAGAACACTTTCCTTTGAAAGTGGTTGCCAAGCTTCCAAAAAACTACTAGTTTGCCGAAATCTCAGCAACCATTTTTTCACCAAATCTTGATGATACTTGGTGGTAATGATCAGTTCACTAAGCCCACTTGGCTGCCCAACTTTCACTCTTCTAGGTTCAAGCGTTCGTTTCCAGTAACACTTTGAATTTTTAGGTTTCACTCTGTTTTCTGCTATATAGATAGATGTGTTTGAAACTCTAAATCAAACACGGTTTGTGCTAGCTCCTTGAAACTTGACCAAATGAAGTAGTTCTAAGTTCTATCTCTATGGTTTGTTTCATCCTGAAGTACCCCATGCAGAGACTGGCGAAAAACACTTTCGTTTTAAAGGGGTTGCCAAGCTTCCAAAAAACTACCAGTTTGCTGAAATCTCAATAAACATTTTTTCACCAAATCTTGATGATACTTGGTGGTAATGATCAGTTCACTAATCCCACTTGGCTGCCTAACTTTCAATCTTCTAGGTTCAAGCGTTCGTTTCCAGTAACAGTTTGAATTTTTAGGTTTCACTCTGTTTTCTGCTATATAGATAGATGTGTTTGAAACTCTAAATCAAACATGGTTTGTGCTAGCTCCTTGAAACTTGACAAAATGAAGTAGTTCTAAGTTCTATCTCTATGGTTTGTTTCCTCTTGAAGTACCCCATGCAGAGACTGGCGAAGAACACTTTCGTTTGAAAGGGGTTGCCGAGCTTCCAAAAAACTACTAGTTTGCTGAAATCTCAGCAAACATTTTTTCACCAAATCTTGATGATACTTGGTGGTAATGATCAGTTCACTAATCCCACTTGGCTGCCCAACTTTCACTCTTCTAGGTTCAAGCGTTCGTTTCCAGTAACAGTTTGAATTTTTAGGTTTCACTCTGTTTTCTGCTATATAGATAGATGTGTTTGAAACTCTAAATCAAACACGGTTTGTGCTAGCTCCGTGAAACTTGACCAAATGAAATAGTTCTAAGTTCTATCTCTATGGTTTGTTTCCTCTTGAAGTACCCCATGCAGAGACTGGCAAAGAACACTTTCGTTTGAAAGGGGTTGCCAAGCTTCCAAAAAACTACTAGTTTGCTGAAATCTCAGCAACCATTTTTTCACCAAATCTTGATGATACTTGGTGGTAATGATCAGTTCACTAAGCCCACTTGGCTGCCCAATTTTCACTCTTCTAGGTTCAAGCGTTCGTTTCCAGTAACACTTTGAATTTTTAGGTTTCACTCTGTTTTCTGCTATATAGATAGATGTCTTTGAAACTCTAAATCAAACACGGTTTGTGCTAGCTCCTTGAAACTTGACCAAATGAAGTAGTTCTAAGTTCTATCTCTATGGTTTGTTTCCTCCTGAAGTACCCCATGCAGAGACTGGCAAAGAACACTTTCGTTTGAAAGGGGTTGCCAAGCTTCCAAAAAACTACTAGTTTGCTGAAATCTCAGCAACCATTTTTTCACCAAATCTTGATGATACTTGGTGGTAATGATCAGTTCACTAATCCCACTTGGCTGCCCAACTTTCAATCTTCTAGGTTCAAGCGTTCGTTTCCAGTAACAGTTTGAATTTTTAGGTTTCACTCTGTTTCCTGCTATATAGATAGATGTGTTTGAAACTCTAAATCAAACACGGTTTTTGCTAGCTCCTTGAAACTTGACCAAATGAAGTAGTTCTAAGTTCTATCTCTATGGTTTGTTTCCTCCTGAAGTACCCCATGCAGAGACTGGCGAAAAACACTTTCGTTTTAAAGGGGTTGCCAAGCTTCCAAAAAACTACTAGTTTGCTGAAATCTCAGCAAACATTTTTTCACCAAATCTTGATGATCCTTGGTGGTAATGATCAGTTCACTAATCCCACTTGGCTGCCCAACTTTCAATCTTCTAGGTTCAAGCGTTCGTTTCCAGTAACAGTTTGAATTTTTAGGTTTCACTCTGTTTTCTGCTATATAGATAGATGTGTTTGAAACTCTAAATCAAACACGGTTTGTGCTAGCTCCTTGAAACTTGACCAAATGAAGTAGTTCTAAGTTCTATCTCTATGGTTTGTTTCCTCTTGAAGTACCCAATGCAGAGACTGGCGAAGAACACTTTCGTTTGAAAGGGGTTGCCGAGCTTCCAAAAAACTACTAGTTTGCTGAAATCTCAGCAAACATTTTTTCACCAAATCTTGATGATACTTGGTGGTAATGATCAGTTCACTTATCCCACTTGGCTGCCCAACTTTCAATCTTCTAGGTTCAAGCGTTCGTTTCCAGTAACAGTTTGAATTTTTAGGTTTCACTCCGTTTTCTGCTATATAGATAGATGTGTTTGAAACTCTAAATCAAACACGGTTTGTGCTAGCTCCGTGAAACTTGACAAAATGAAGTAGTTCTAAGTTCTATCTCTATGGTTTGTTTCCTCTTGAAGTACCCCATGCAGAGACTGGCAAAGAACACTTTCGTTTGAAAGGGGTTGCCAAGCTTCCAAAAAACTACTAGTTTGCTGAAATCTCAGCAACCATTTTTTCACCAAATCTTGATGATACTTGGTGGTAATGATCAGTTCACTAAGCCCACTTGGCTGCCCAATTTTCACTCTTCTAGGTTCAAGCGTTCGTTTCCAGTAACAGTTTGAATTTTTAGGTTTCACTCTGTTTTCTGCTATATAGATAGATGTGTTTGAAACTCTAAATCAAACACGGTTTGTGCTAGCTCCGTGAAACTTGACAAAATGAAGTAGTTCTAAGTTATATCTCTATGGTTTGTTTCCTCTTGAAGTACCCCATTCAGAGAGTGGCAAAGAACACTTTCCTTTGAAAGTGGTTGCCAAGCTTCCAAAAAACTACTAGTTTGCCGAAATCTCAGCAACCATTTTTTCACCAAATCTTGATGATACTTGGTGGTAATGATCAGTTCACTAAGCCCACTTGGCTGCCCAACTTTCACTCTTCTAGGTTCAAGCGTTCGTTTCCAGTAACACTTTGAATTTTTAGGTTTCACTCTGTTTTCTGCTATATAGATAGATGTGTTTGAAACTCTAAATCAAACACGGTTTGTGCTAGCTCCTTGAAACTTGACCAAATGAAGTAGTTCTAAGTTCTATCTCTATGGTTTGTTTCCTCATGAAGTACCCCATGCAGAGACTGGCGAAAAACACTTTCATTTTAAAGGGGTTGCCAAGCTTCCAAAAAACTACTAGTTTGCTGAAATCTCAGCAAACATTTTTTCACCATATCTTGATTATACTTGGTGGTAATGATCAGTTCACTAAGCCCACTTGGCTGCCCAATTTTCACTCTTCTAGGTTCAAGCGTTCGTTTCCAGTAAACACTTAGAATTTTTAGGTTTCACTCTGTTTTCTGCTATATAGATAGATGTGTTTGAAACTCTAAATCAAAGACGGTTTGTGCTAGCTCCGTGAAACTTGACCAAATGAAGTAGTTCTAAGTTCTATCTCTATGGTTTGTTTCCTCTTGAAGTACCCAATGCAGAGACTGGCGAAGAACACTTTCGTTTGAAAGGGGTTGCCGAGCTTCCAAAAAACTACTAGTTTGCTGAAATCTCAGCAAACATTTTTTCACCAAATCTTGATGATCCTTGGTGGTAATGATCAGTTCACTAATCCCACTTGGCTGCCCAACTTTCAATCTTCTAGGTTCAAGCGTTCGTTTCCAGTAACAGTTTGAATTTTTAGGTTTCACTCTGTTTTCTGCTATATAGATAGATGTGTTTGAAACTCTAAATCAAACACGGTTTGTGCTAGCTCCTTGAAACTTGACCAAATGAAGTAGTTCTAAGTTCTATCTCTATGGTTTGTTTCCTCTTGAAGTACCCAATGCAGAGACTGGCGAAGAACACTTTCGTTTGAAAGGGGTTGCCGAGCTTCCAAAAAACTACTAGTTTGCTGAAATCTCAGCAAACATTTTTTCACCAAATCTTGATGATACTTGGTGGTAATGATCAGTTCACTTATCCCACTTGGCTGCCCAACTTTCAATCTTCTAGGTTCAAGCGTTCGTTTCCAGTAACAGTTTGAATTTTTAGGTTTCACTCTGTTTTCTGCTATATAGATAGATGTGTTTGAAACTCTAAATCAAACACGGTTTGTGCTAGCTCCGTGAAACTTGACAAAATGAAGTAGTTCTAAGTTCTATCTCTATGGTTTGTTTCCTCTTGAAGTACCCCATGCAGAGACTGGCAAAGAACACTTTCGTTTGAAAGGGGTTGCCAAGCTTCCAAAAAACTACTAGTTTGCTGAAATCTCAGCAACCATTTTTTCACCAAATCTTGATGATACTTGGTGGTAATGATCAGTTCACTAAGCCCACTTGGCTGCCCAATTTTCACTCTTCTAGGTTCAAGCGTTCGTTTCCAGTAACAGTTTGAATTTTTAGGTTTCACTCTGTTTTCTGCTATATAGATAGATGTGTTTGAAACTCTAAATCAAACACGGTTTGTGCTAGCTCCGTAAAACTTGACAAAATGAAGTAGTTCTAAGTTATATCTCTATGGTTTGTTTCCTCTTGAAGTACCCCATTCAGAGAGTGGCAAAGAACACTTTCCTTTGAAAGTGGTTGCCAAGCTTCCAAAAAACTACTAGTTTGCTGAAATCTCAGCAACCATTTTTTCACCAAATCTTGATGATACTTGGTGGTAATGATCAGTTCACTAAGCCCACTTGGCTGCCCAACTTTCACTCTTCTAGGTTCAAGCGTTCGTTTCCAGTAACACTTTGAATTTTTAGGTTTCACTCTGTTTTCTGCTATATAGATAGATGTGTTTGAAACTCTAAATCAAACACGGTTTGTGCTAGCTCCTTGAAACTTGACCAAATGAAGTAGTTCTAAGTTCTATCTCTATGGTTTGTTTCCTCATGAAGTACCCCATGCAGAGACTGGCGAAAAACACTTTCATTTTAAAGGGGTTGCCAAGCTTCCAAAAAACTACTAGTTTGCTGAAATCTCAGCAAACATTTTTTCACCATATCTTGATTATACTTGGTGGTAATGATCAGTTCACTAAGCCCACTTGGCTGCCCAATTTTCACTCTTCTAGGTTCAAGCGTTCGTTTCCAGTAAACACTTAGAATTTTTAGGTTTCACTCTGTTTTCTGCTATATAGATAGATGTGTTTGAAACTCTAAATCAAAGACGGTTTGTGCTAGCTCCGTGAAACTTGACCAAATGAAGTAGTTCTAAGTTCTATCTCTATGGTTTGTTTCCTCTTGAAGTACCCAATGCAGAGACTGGCGAAGAACACTTTCGTTTGAAAGGGGTTGCCGAGCTTCCAAAAAACTACTAGTTTGCTGAAATCTCAGCAAACATTTTTTCACCAAATCTTGATGATCCTTGGTGGTAATGATCAGTTCACTAATCCCACTTGGCTGCCCAACTTTCAATCTTCTAGGTTCAAGCGTTCGTTTCCAGTAACAGTTTGAATTTTTAGGTTTCACTCTGTTTTCTGCTATATAGATAGATGTGTTTGAAACTCTAAATCAAACACGGTTTGTGCTAGCTCCTTGAAACTTGACCAAATGAAGTAGTTCTAAGTTCTATCTCTATGGTTTGTTTCCTCTTGAAGTACCCAATGCAGAGACTGGCGAAGAACACTTTCGTTTGAAAGGGGTTGCCGAGCTTCCAAAAAACTACTAGTTTGCTGAAATCTCAGCAAACATTTTTTCACCAAATCTTGATGATCCTTGGTGGTAATGATCAGTTCACTAATCCCACTTGGCTGCCCAACTTTCAATCTTCTAGGTTCAAGCGTTCGTTTCCAGTAACAGTTTGAATTTTTAGGTTTCACTCTGTTTTCTGCTATATAGATAGATGTGTTTGAAACTCTAAATCAAACACGGTTTGTGCTAGCTCCTTGAAACTTGACCAAATGAAGTAGTTCTAAGTTCTATCTCTATGGTTTGTTTCCTCTTGAAGTACCCAATGCAGAGACTGGCGAAGAACACTTTCGTTTGAAAGGGGTTGCCGAGCTTCCAAAAAACTACTAGTTTGCTGAAATCTCAGCAAACATTTTTTCACCAAATCTTGATGATACTTGGTGGTAATGATCAGTTCACTTATCCCACTTGGCTGCCCAACTTTCAATCTTCTAGGTTCAAGCGTTCGTTTCCAGTAACAGTTTGAATTTTTAGGTTTCACTCTGTTTTCTGCTATATAGATAGATGTGTTTGAAACTCTAAATCAAACACGGTTTGTGCTAGCTCCGTGAAACTTGACAAAATGAAGTAGTTCTAAGTTCTATCTCTATGGTTTGTTTCCTCTTGAAGTACCCCATGCAGAGACTGGCAAAGAACACTTTCGTTTGAAAGGGGTTGCCAAGCTTCCAAAAAACTACTAGTTTGCTGAAATCTCAGCAACCATTTTTTCACCAAATCTTGATGATACTTGGTGGTAATGATCAGTTCACTAAGCCCACTTGGCTGCCCAATTTTCACTCTTCTAGGTTCAAGCGTTCGTTTCCAGTAACAGTTTGAATTTTTAGGTTTCACTCTGTTTTCTGCTATATAGATAGATGTGTTTGAAACTCTAAATCAAACACGGTTTGTGCTAGCTCCGTAAAACTTGACAAAATGAAGTAGTTCTAAGTTATATCTCTATGGTTTGTTTCCTCTTGAAGTACCCCATTCAGAGAGTGGCAAAGAACACTTTCCTTTGAAAGTGGTTGCCAAGCTTCCAAAAAACTACTAGTTTGCCGAAATCTCAGCAACCATTTTTTCACCAAATCTTGATGATACTTGGTGGTAATGATCAGTTCACTAAGCCCACTTGGCTGCCCAACTTTCACTCTTCTAGGTTCAAGCGTTCGTTTCCAGTAACACTTTGAATTTTTAGGTTTCACTCTGTTTTCTGCTATATAGATAGATGTGTTTGAAACTCTAAATCAAACACGGTTTGTGCTAGCTCCTTGAAACTTGACCAAATGAAGTAGTTCTAAGTTCTATCTCTATGGTTTGTTTCATCCTGAAGTACCCCATGCAGAGACTGGCGAAAAACACTTTCGTTTTAAAGGGGTTGCCAAGCTTCCAAAAAACTACTAGTTTGCTGAAATCTCAACAAACATTTTTTCACCAAATCTTGATGATACTTGGTGGTAATGATCAGTTCACTAATCCCACTTGGCTGCCTAACTTTCAATCTTCTAGGTTCAAGCGTTCGTTTCCAGTAACAGTTTGAATTTTTAGGTTTCACTCTGTTTTCTGCTATATAGATAGATGTGTTTGAAACTCTAAATCAAACATGGTTTGTGCTAGCTCCTTGAAACTTGACAAAATGAAGTAGTTCTAAGTTCTATCTCTATGGTTTGTTTCCTCTTGAAGTACCCCATGCAGAGACTGGCGAAGAACACTTTCGTTTGAAAGGGGTTGCCGAGCTTCCAAAAAACTACTAGTTTGCTGAAATCTCAGCAAACATTTTTTCACCAAATCTTGATGATACTTGGTGGTAATGATCAGTTCACTAATCCCACTTGGCTGCCCAACTTTCACTCTTCTAGGTTCAAGCGTTCGTTTCCAGTAACAGTTTGAATTTTTAGGTTTCACTCTGTTTTCTGCTATATAGATAGATGTGTTTGAAACTCTAAATCAAACACGGTTTGTGCTAGCTCCGTGAAACTTGACCAAATGAAATAGTTCTAAGTTCTATCTCTATGGTTTGTTTCCTCTTGAAGTACCCCATGCAGAGACTGGCAAAGAACACTTTCGTTTGAAAGGGGTTGCCAAGCTTCCAAAAAACTACTAGTTTGCTGAAATCTCAGCAACCATTTTTTCACCAAATCTTGATGATACTTGGTGGTAATGATCAGTTCACTAATCCCACTTGGCTGCCCAACTTTCAATCTTCTAGGTTCAAGCGTTCGTTTCCAGTAACAGTTTGAATTTTTAGGTTTCACTCTGTTTCCTGCTATATAGATAGATGTGTTTGAAACTCTAAATCAAACACGGTTTTTGCTAGCTCCTTGAAACTTGACCAAATGAAGTAGTTCTAAGTTCTATCTCTATGGTTTGTTTCCTCCTGAAGTACCCCATGCAGAGACTGGCGAAAAACACTTTCGTTTTAAAGGGGTTGCCAAGCTTCCAAAAAACTACTAGTTTGCTGAAATCTCAGCAAACATTTTTTCACCAAATCTTGATGATCCTTGGTGGTAATGATCAGTTCACTAATCCCACTTGGCTGCCCAACTTTCAATCTTCTAGGTTCAAGCGTTCGTTTCCAGTAACAGTTTGAATTTTTAGGTTTCACTCTGTTTTCTGCTATATAGATAGATGTGTTTGAAACTCTAAATCAAACACGGTTTGTGCTAGCTCCTTGAAACTTGACCAAATGAAGTAGTTCTAAGTTCTATCTCTATGGTTTGTTTCCTCTTGAAGTACCCAATGCAGAGACTGGCGAAGAACACTTTCGTTTGAAAGGGGTTGCCGAGCTTCCAAAAAACTACTAGTTTGCTGAAATCTCAGCAAACATTTTTTCACCAAATCTTGATGATACTTGGTGGTAATGATCAGTTCACTTATCCCACTTGGCTGCCCAACTTTCAATCTTCTAGGTTCAAGCGTTCGTTTCCAGTAACAGTTTGAATTTTTAGGTTTCACTCTGTTTTCTGCTATATAGATAGATGTGTTTGAAACTCTAAATCAAACACGGTTTGTGCTAGCTCCGTGAAACTTGACAAAATGAAGTAGTTCTAAGTTCTATCTCTATGGTTTGTTTCCTCTTGAAGTACCCCATGCAGAGACTGGCAAAGAACACTTTCGTTTGAAAGGGGTTGCCAAGCTTCCAAAAAACTACTAGTTTGCTGAAATCTCAGCAACCATTTTTTCACCAAATCTTGATGATACTTGGTGGTAATGATCAGTTCACTAAGCCCACTTGGCTGCCCAATTTTCACTCTTCTAGGTTCAAGCGTTCGTTTCCAGTAACAGTTTGAATTTTTAGGTTTCACTCTGTTTTCTGCTATATAGATAGATGTGTTTGAAACTCTAAATCAAACACGGTTTGTGCTAGCTCCGTGAAACTTGACAAAATGAAGTAGTTCTAAGTTATATCTCTATGGTTTGTTTCCTCTTGAAGTACCCCATTCAGAGAGTGGCAAAGAACACTTTCCTTTGAAAGTGGTTGCCAAGCTTCCAAAAAACTACTAGTTTGCCGAAATCTCAGCAACCATTTTTTCACCAAATCTTGATGATACTTGGTGGTAATGATCAGTTCACTAAGCCCACTTGGCTGCCCAACTTTCACTCTTCTAGGTTCAAGCGTTCGTTTCCAGTAACACTTTGAATTTTTAGGTTTCACTCTGTTTTCTGCTATATAGATAGATGTGTTTGAAACTCTAAATCAAACACGGTTTGTGCTAGCTCCTTGAAACTTGACCAAATGAAGTAGTTCTAAGTTCTATCTCTATGGTTTGTTTCCTCATGAAGTACCCCATGCAGAGACTGGCGAAAAACACTTTCATTTTAAAGGGGTTGCCAAGCTTCCAAAAAACTACTAGTTTGCTGAAATCTCAGCAAACATTTTTTCACCATATCTTGATTATACTTGGTGGTAATGATCAGTTCACTAAGCCCACTTGGCTGCCCAATTTTCACTCTTCTAGGTTCAAGCGTTCGTTTCCAGTAAACACTTAGAATTTTTAGGTTTCACTCTGTTTTCTGCTATATAGATAGATGTGTTTGAAACTCTAAATCAAAGACGGTTTGTGCTAGCTCCGTGAAACTTGACCAAATGAAGTAGTTCTAAGTTCTATCTCTATGGTTTGTTTCCTCTTGAAGTACCCAATGCAGAGACTGGCGAAGAACACTTTCGTTTGAAAGGGGTTGCCGAGCTTCCAAAAAACTACTAGTTTGCTGAAATCTCAGCAAACATTTTTTCACCAAATCTTGATGATCCTTGGTGGTAATGATCAGTTCACTAATCCCACTTGGCTGCCCAACTTTCAATCTTCTAGGTTCAAGCGTTCGTTTCCAGTAACAGTTTGAATTTTTAGGTTTCACTCTGTTTTCTGCTATATAGATAGATGTGTTTGAAACTCTAAATCAAACACGGTTTGTGCTAGCTCCTTGAAACTTGACCAAATGAAGTAGTTCTAAGTTCTATCTCTATGGTTTGTTTCCTCTTGAAGTACCCAATGCAGAGACTGGCGAAGAACACTTTCGTTTGAAAGGGGTTGCCGAGCTTCCAAAAAACTACTAGTTTGCTGAAATCTCAGCAAACATTTTTTCACCAAATCTTGATGATACTTGGTGGTAATGATCAGTTCACTTATCCCACTTGGCTGCCCAACTTTCAATCTTCTAGGTTCAAGCGTTCGTTTCCAGTAACAGTTTGAATTTTTAGGTTTCACTCTGTTTTCTGCTATATAGATAGATGTGTTTGAAACTCTAAATCAAACACGGTTTGTGCTAGCTCCGTGAAACTTGACAAAATGAAGTAGTTCTAAGTTCTATCTCTATGGTTTGTTTCCTCTTGAAGTACCCCATGCAGAGACTGGCAAAGAACACTTTCGTTTGAAAGGGGTTGCCAAGCTTCCAAAAAACTACTAGTTTGCTGAAATCTCAGCAACCATTTTTTCACCAAATCTTGATGATACTTGGTGGTAATGATCAGTTCACTAAGCCCACTTGGCTGCCCAATTTTCACTCTTCTAGGTTCAAGCGTTCGTTTCCAGTAACAGTTTGAATTTTTAGGTTTCACTCTGTTTTCTGCTATATAGATAGATGTGTTTGAAACTCTAAATCAAACACGGTTTGTGCTAGCTCCGTAAAACTTGACAAAATGAAGTAGTTCTAAGTTATATCTCTATGGTTTGTTTCCTCTTGAAGTACCCCATTCAGAGAGTGGCAAAGAACACTTTCCTTTGAAAGTGGTTGCCAAGCTTCCAAAAAACTACTAGTTTGCTGAAATCACAGCAACCATTTTTTCACCAAATCTTGATGATACTTGGTGGTAATGATCAGTTCACTAAGCCCACTTGGCTGCCCAACTTTCACTCTTCTAGGTTCAAGCGTTCGTTTCCAGTAACACTTTGAATTTTTAGGTTTCACTCTGTTTTCTGCTATATAGATAGATGTGTTTGAAACTCTAAATCAAACACGGTTTGTGCTAGCTCCTTGAAACTTGACCAAATGAAGTAGTTCTAAGTTCTATCTCTATGGTTTGTTTCCTCATGAAGTACCCCATGCAGAGACTGGCGAAAAACACTTTCATTTTAAAGGGGTTGCCAAGCTTCCAAAAAACTACTAGTTTGCTGAAATCTCAGCTAACATTTTTTCACCATATCTTGATTATACTTGGTGGTAATGATCAGTTCACTAAGCCCACTTGGCTGCCCAATTTTCACTCTTCTAGGTTCAAGCGTTCGTTTCCAGTAAACACTTAGAATTTTTAGGTTTCACTCTGTTTTCTGCTATATAGATAGATGTGTTTGAAACTCTAAATCAAAGACGGTTTGTGCTAGCTCCGTGAAACTTGACCAAATGAAGTAGTTCTAAGTTCTATCTCTATGGTTTGTTTCCTCTTGAAGTACCCAATGCAGAGACTGGCGAAGAACACTTTCGTTTGAAAGGGGTTGCCGAGCTTCCAAAAAACTACTAGTTTGCTGAAATCTCAGCAAACATTTTTTCACCAAATCTTGATGATCCTTGGTGGTAATGATCAGTTCACTAATCCCACTTGGCTGCCCAACTTTCAATCTTCTAGGTTCAAGCGTTCGTTTCCAGTAACAGTTTGAATTTTTAGGTTTCACTCTGTTTTCTGCTATATAGATAGATGTGTTTGAAACTCTAAATCAAACACGGTTTGTGCTAGCTCCTTGAAACTTGACCAAATGAAGTAGTTCTAAGTTCTATCTCTATGGTTTGTTTCCTCTTGAAGTACCCAATGCAGAGACTGGCGAAGAACACTTTCGTTTGAAAGGGGTTGCCGAGCTTCCAAAAAACTACTAGTTTGCTGAAATCTCAGCAAACATTTTTTCACCAAATCTTGATGATACTTGGTGGTAATGATCAGTTCACTTATCCCACTTGGCTGCCCAACTTTCAATCTTCTAGGTTCAAGCGTTCGTTTCCAGTAACAGTTTGAATTTTTAGGTTTCACTCTGTTTTCTGCTATATAGATAGATGTGTTTGAAACTCTAAATCAAACACGGTTTGTGCTAGCTCCGTGAAACTTGACAAAATGAAGTAGTTCTAAGTTCTATCTCTATGGTTTGTTTCCTCTTGAAGTACCCCATGCAGAGACTGGCAAAGAACACTTTCGTTTGAAAGGGGTTGCCAAGCTTCCAAAAAACTACTAGTTTGCTGAAATCTCAGCAACCATTTTTTCACCAAATCTTGATGATACTTGGTGGTAATGATCAGTTCACTAAGCCCACTTGGCTGCCCAATTTTCACTCTTCTAGGTTCAAGCGTTCGTTTCCAGTAACAGTTTGAATTTTTAGGTTTCACTCTGTTTTCTGCTATATAGATAGATGTGTTTGAAACTCTAAATCAAACACGGTTTGTGCTAGCTCCGTAAAACTTGACAAAATGAAGTAGTTCTAAGTTATATCTCTATGGTTTGTTTCCTCTTGAAGTACCCCATTCAGAGAGTGGCAAAGAACACTTTCCTTTGAAAGTGGTTGCCAAGCTTCCAAAAAACTACTAGTTTGCCGAAATCTCAGCAACCATTTTTTCACCAAATCTTGATGATACTTGGTGGTAATGATCAGTTCACTATGCCCACTTGGCTGCCCAACTTTCACTCTTCTAGGTTCAAGCGTTCGTTTCCAGTAACACTTTGAATTTTTAGGTTTCACTCTGTTTTCTGCTATATAGATAGATGTGTTTGAAACTCTAAATCAAAGACGGTTTGTGCTAGCTCCGTGAAACTTGACCAAATGAAGTAGTTCTAAGTTCTATCTCTATGGTTTGTTTCCTCTTGAAGTACCCTATGCAGAGACTGGCAAAGAACACTTTCGTTTGAAAGGGGTTGCCAAGCTTCCAAAAAACTACTAGTTTGCTGAAATCTCAGCAAACATTTTTTCACCAAATCTTGATGATACTTGGTGGTAATGATCAGTTCACTAATCCCACTTGGCTGCCCAACTTTCAATCTTCTAGGTTCAAGCGTTCGTTTCCAGTAACAGTTTGAATTTTTAGGTTTCACTCTGTTTCCTGCTATATAGATAGATGTATTTGAAACTCTAAATCAAACACGGTTTGTGCTAGCTCCTTGAAACTTGACCAAATGAAGTAGTTCTACGTTCTATCTCTATGGTTTGTTTCCTCCTGAAGTACCCCATGCAGAGACTGGCGAAAAACACTTTCGTTTTAAAGGGGTTGCCAAGCTTCCAAAAAACTACTAGTTTGCTGAAATCTCAGCAAACATTTTTTCACCAAATCTTGATGATCCTTGGTGGTAATGATCAGTTCACTAATCCCACTTGGCTGCCCAACTTTCACTCTTCTAGGTTCAAGCGTTCGTTTCCAGTAACAGTTTTAATTTTTAGGTTTCACTCTGTTTTCTGCTATATAGATAGATGTGTTTGAAACTCTAAATCAAACACGGTTTGTGCTAGCTCCGTGAAACTTGACAAAATGAAGTAGTTCTAAGTTCTATCTCTATGGTTTGTTTCCTCTTGAAGTACCCCATGCAGAGACTGGCAAAGAACACTTTCGTTTGAAAGGGGTTGCCAAGCTTCCAAAAAACTACTAGTTTGCTGAAATCTCAGCAACCATTTTTTCACCAAATCTTGATGATACTTGGTGGTAATGATCAGTTCACTAAGCCCACTTGGCTGCCCAATTTTCACTCTTCTAGGTTCAAGCGTTCGTTTCCAGTAACAGTTTGAATTTTTAGGTTTCACTCTGTTTTCTGCTATATAGATAGATGTGTTTGAAACTCTAAATCAAACACGGTTTGTGCTAGCTCCGTAAAACTTGACAAAATGAAGTAGTTCTAAGTTATATCTCTATGGTTTGTTTCCTCTTGAAGTACCCCATTCAGAGAGTGGCAAAGAACACTTTCCTTTGAAAGTGGTTGCCAAGCTTCCAAAAAACTACTAGTTTGCCGAAATCTCAGCAACCATTTTTTCACCAAATCTTGATGATACTTGGTGGTAATGATCAGTTCACTATGCCCACTTGGCTGCCCAACTTTCACTCTTCTAGGTTCAAGCGTTCGTTTCCAGTAACACTTTGAATTTTTAGGTTTCACTCTGTTTTCTGCTATATAGATAGATGTGTTTGAAACTCTAAATCAAAGACGGTTTGTGCTAGCTCCGTGAAACTTGACCAAATGAAGTAGTTCTAAGTTCTATCTCTATGGTTTGTTTCCTCTTGAAGTACCCTATGCAGAGACTGGCAAAGAACACTTTCGTTTGAAAGGGGTTGCCAAGCTTCCAAAAAACTACTAGTTTGCTGAAATCTCAGCAAACATTTTTTCACCAAATCTTGATGATACTTGGTGGTAATGATCAGTTCACTAATCCCACTTGGCTGCCCAACTTTCAATCTTCTAGGTTGAAGCGTTCGTTTCCAGTAACAGTTTGAATTTTTAGGTTTCACTCTGTTTTCTGCTATATAGATAGATGTGTTTGAAACTCTAAATCAAACACGGTTTGTGCTAGCTCCTTGAAACTTGACCAAATGAAGTAGTTCTAAGTTCTATCTCTATGGTTTGTTTCCTCCTGAAGTACCCCATGCAGAGACTGGCGAAAAACACTTTCATTTTAAAGGGGTTGCCAAGCTTCCAAAAAACTACTAGTTTGCTGAAATCTCAGCAAACATTTTTTCACCATATCTTGATGATACTTGGTGGTAATGATCAGTTCACTAAGCCCACTTGGCTGCCCAATTTTCACTCTTCTAGGTTCAAGCGTTCGTTTCCAGTAAACACTTTGAATTTTTAGGTTTCACTCTGTTTTCTGCTATATAGATAGATGTGTTTGAAACTCTAAATCAAAGACGGTTTGTGCTAGCTCCGTGAAACTTGACCAAATGAAGTAGTTCTAAGTTCTATCTCTATGGTTTGTTTCCTCTTGAAGTACCCTATGCAGAGACTGGCAAAGAACACTTTCGTTTGAAAGGGGTTGCCAAGCTTCCAAAAAACTACTAGTTTGCTGAAATCTCAGCAAACATTTTTTCACCAAATCTTGATGATACTTGGTGGTAATGATCAGTTCACTAATCCCACTTGGCTGCCCAACTTTCAATCTTCTAGGTTCAAGCGTTCGTTTCCAGTAACAGTTTGAATTTTTAGGTTTCACTCTGTTTCCTGCTATATAGATAGATGTATTTGAAACTCTAAATCAAACACGGTTTTTGCTAGCTCCTTGAAACTTGACAAAATGAAGTAGTTCTAAGTTCTATCTCTATGGTTTGTTTCCTCCTGAAGTACCCCATGCAGAGACTGGCGAAAAACACTTTCGTTTTAAAGGGGTTGCCAAGCTTCCAAAAAACTACTAGTTTGCTGAAATCTCAGCAAACATTTTTTCAACAAATCTTGATGATCCTTGGTGGTAATGATCAGTTCACTAATCCCACTTGGCTGCCCAACTTTCACTCTTCTAGGTTCAAGCGTTCGTTTCCAGTAACAGTTTGAATTTTTAGGTTTCACTCTGTTTTCTGCTATATAGATAGATGTGTTTGAAACTCTAAATCAAACACGGTTTGTGCTAGCTCCTTGAAACTTGACCAAATGAAGTAGTTCTAAGTTCTATCTCTATGGTTTGTTTCCTCTTGAAGTACCCAATGCAGAGACTGGCGAAGAACACTTTCGTTTGAAAGGGGTTGCCGAGCTTCCAAAAAACTACTAGTTTGCTGAAATCTCAGCAAACATTTTTTCACCAAATCTTGATGATACTTGGTGGTAATGATCAGTTCACTTATCCCACTTGGCTGCCCAACTTTCAATCTTCTAGGTTCAAGCGTTCGTTTCCAGTAACAGTTTGAATTTTTAGGTTTCACTCTGTTTTCTGCTATATAGATAGATGTGTTTGAAACTCTAAATCAAACACGGTTTGTGCTAGCTCCGTGAAACTTGACAAAATGAAGTAGTTCTAAGTTCTATCTCTATGGTTTGTTTCCTCTTGAAGTACCCCATGCAGAGACTGGCAAAGAACACTTTCGTTTGAAAGGGGTTGCCAAGCTTCCAAAAAACTACTAGTTTGCTGAAATCTCAGCAACCATTTTTTCACCAAATCTTGATGATACTTGGTGGTAATGATCAGTTCACTAAGCCCACTTGGCTGCCCAATTTTCACTCTTCTAGGTTCAAGCGTTCGTTTCCAGTAACAGTTTGAATTTTTAGGTTTCACTCTGTTTTCTGCTATATAGATAGATGTGTTTGAAACTCTAAATCAAACACGGTTTGTGCTAGCTCCGTAAAACTTGACAAAATGAAGTAGTTCTAAGTTATATCTCTATGGTTTGTTTCCTCTTGAAGTACCCCATTCAGAGAGTGGCAAAGAACACTTTCCTTTGAAAGTGGTTGCCAAGCTTCCAAAAAACTACTAGTTTGCCGAAATCTCAGCAACCATTTTTTCACCAAATCTTGATGATACTTGGTGGTAATGATCAGTTCACTAAGCCCACTTGGCTGCCCAACTTTCACTCTTCTAGGTTCAAGCGTTCGTTTCCAGTAACACTTTGAATTTTTAGGTTTCACTCTGTTTTCTGCTATATAGATAGATGTGTTTGAAACTCTAAATCAAACACGGTTTGTGCTAGCTCCTTGAAACTTGACCAAATGAAGTAGTTCTAAGTTCTATCTCTATGGTTTGTTTCCTCCTGAAGTACCCCATGCAGAGACTGGCGAAAAACACTTTCGTTTTAAAGGGGTTGCCAAGCTTCCAAAAAACTACTAGTTTGCTGAAATCTCAGCAAACATTTTTTCACCAAATCTTGATGATACTTGGTGGTAATGATCAGTTCACTAATCCCACTTGGCTGCCCAACTTTCAATCTTCTAGGTTCAAGCGTTCGTTTCCAGTAACAGTTTGAATTTTTAGGTTTCACTCTGTTTTCTGCTATATAGATAGATGTGTTTGAAACTCTAAATCAAACATTTTTTGTGCTAGCTCCTTGAAACTTGACAAAATGAAGTAGTTCTAAGTTCTATCTCTATGGTTTGTTTCCTCTTGAAGTACCCCATGCAGAGACTGGCGAAGAACACTTTCGTTTGAAAGGGGTTGCGAGCTTCCAAAAAACTACTAGTTTGCTGAAATCTCAGCAAACATTTTTTCACCAAATCTTGATGATACTTGGTGGTAATGATCAGTTCACTAATCCCACTTGGCTGCCCAACTTTCACTCTTCTAGGTTCAAGCGTTCGTTTCCAGTAACAGTTTGAATTTTTAGGTTTCACTCTGTTTTCTGCTATATAGATAGATGTGTTTGAAACTCTAAATCAAACACGGTTTGTGCTAGCTCCGTGAAACTTGACAAAATGAAGTAGTTCTAAGTTCTATCTCTATGGTTTGTTTCCTCTTGAAGTACCCCATGCAGAGACTGGCAAAGAACACTTTCGTTTGAAAGGGGTTGCCGAGCTTCCAAAAAACTACTAGTTTGCTGAAATCTCAGCAAACATTTTTTCACCAAATCTTGATGATACTTGGTGGTAATGATCAGTTCACTTATCCCACTTGGCTGCCCAACTTTCACTCTTCTAGGTTCAAGCGTTCGTTTCCAGTAACACTTTGAATTTTTAGGTTTCACTCTGTTTTCTGCTATATAGATAGATGTGTTTGAAACTCTAAATCAAACACGGTTTGTGCTAGCTCCTTGAAACTTGACCAAATGAAGTAGTTCTAAGTTCTATCTCTATGGTTTGTTTCCTCCTGAAGTACCCCATGCAGAGACTGGCGAAAAACACTTTCATTTTAAAGGGGTTGCCAAGCTTCCAAAAAACTACTAGTTTGCTGAAATCTCAGCAAACATTTTTTCACCATATCTTGATGATACTTGGTGGTAATGATCAGTTCACTAAGCCCACTTGGCTGCCCAATTTTCACTCTTCTAGGTTCAAGCGTTCGTTTCCAGTAAACACTTTGAATTTTTAGGTTTCACTCTGTTTTCTGCTATATAGATAGATGTGTTTGAAACTCTAAATCAAAGACGGTTTGTGCTAGCTCCGTGAAACTTGACCAAATGAAGTAGTTCTAAGTTCTATCTCTATGGTTTGTTTCCTCTTGAAGTACCCTATGCAGAGACTGGCAAAGAACACTTTCGTTTGAAAGGGGTTGCCAAGCTTCCAAAAAACTACTAGTTTGCTGAAATCTCAGCAAACATTTTTTCACCAAATCTTGATGATCCTTGGTGGTAATGATCAGTTCACTAATCCCACTTGGCTGCCCAACTTTCACTCTTCTAGGTTCAAGCGTTCGTTTCCAGTAACAGTTTGAATTTTTAGGTTTCACTCTGTTTTCTGCTATATAGATAGATGTGTTTGAAACTCTAAATCAAACACGGTTTGTGCTAGCTCCGTGAAACTTGACAAAATGAAGTAGTTCTAAGTTCTATCTCTATGGTTTGTTTCCTCTTGAAGTACCCCATGCAGAGACTGGCAAAGAACACTTTCGTTTGAAAGGGGTTGCCAAGCTTCCAAAAAACTACTAGTTTGCTGAAATCTCAGCAACCATTTTTTCACCAAATCTTGATGATACTTGGTGGTAATGATCAGTTCACTAAGCCCACTTGGCTGCCCAATTTTCACTCTTCTAGGTTCAAGCGTTCGTTTCCAGTAACAGTTTGAATTTTTAGGTTTCACTCTGTTTTCTGCTATATAGATAGATGTGTTTGAAACTCTAAATCAAACACGGTTTGTGCTAGCTCCGTAAAACTTGACAAAATGAAGTAGTTCTAAGTTATATCTCTATGGTTTGTTTCCTCTTGAAGTACCCCATGCAGAGACTGGCGAAAAACACTTTCGTTTTAAAGGGGTTGCCAAGCTTCCAAAAAACTACTAGTTTGCTGAAATCTCAGCAAACATTTTTTCACCAAATCTTGATGATACTTGGTGGTAATGATCAGTTCACTAATCCCACTTGGCTGCCCAACTTTCAATCTTCTAGGTTCAAGCGTTCGTTTCCAGTAACAGTTTGAATTTTTAGGTTTCACTCTGTTTTCTGCTATATAGATAGATGTGTTTGAAACTCTAAATCAAACATGGTTTGTGCTAGCTCCTTGAAACTTGACAAAATGAAGTAGTTCTAAGTTCTATCTCTATGGTTTGTTTCCTCTTGAAGTACCCCATGCAGAGACTGGCGAAGAACACTTTCGTTTGAAAGGGGTTGCGAGCTTCCAAAAAACTACTAGTTTGCTGAAATCTCAGCAAACATTTTTTCACCAAATCTTGATGATACTTGGTGGTAATGATCAGTTCACTAATCCCACTTGGCTGCCCAACTTTCACTCTTCTAGGTTCAAGCGTTCGTTTCCAGTAACAGTTTGAATTTTTAGGTTTCACTCTGTTTTCTGCTATATAGATAGATGTGTTTGAAACTCTAAATCAAACACGGTTTGTGCTAGCTCCGTGAAACTTGACAAAATGAAGTAGTTCTAAGTTCTATCTCTATGGTTTGTTTCCTCTTGAAGTACCCCATGCAGAGACTGGCGAAGAACACTTTCGTTTGAAAGGGGTTGCGAGCTTCCAAAAAACTACTAGTTTGCTGAAATCTCAGCAACCATTTTTTCACCAAATCTTGATGATACTTGGTGGTAATGATCAGTTCACTAAGCCCACTTGGCTGCCCAATTTTCACTCTTCTAGGTTCAAGCGTTCGTTTCCAGTAACACTTTGAATTTTTAGGTTTCACTCTGTTTTCTGCTATATAGATAGATGTCTTTGAAACTCTAAATCAAACACGGTTTGTGCTAGCTCCTTGAAACTTGACCAAATGAAGTAGTTCTAAGTTCTATCTCTATGGTTTGTTTCCTCCTGAAGTACCCCATGCAGAGACTGGCAAAGAACACTTTCGTTTGAAAGGGGTTGCCAAGCTTCCAAAAAACTACTAGTTTGCTGAAATCTCAGCAACCATTTTTTCACCAAATCTTGATGATACTTGGTGGTAATGATCAGTTCACTAATCCCACTTGGCTGCCCAACTTTCAATCTTCTAGGTTCAAGCGTTCGTTTCCAGTAACAGTTTGAATTTTTAGGTTTCACTCTGTTTCCTGCTATATAGATAGATGTGTTTGAAACTCTAAATCAAACACGGTTTTTGCTAGCTCCTTGAAACTTGACCAAATGAAGTAGTTCTAAGTTCTATCTCTATGGTTTGTTTCCTCCTGAAGTACCCCATGCAGAGACTGGCGAAAAACACTTTCGTTTTAAAGGGGTTGCCAAGCTTCCAAAAAACTACTAGTTTGCTGAAATCTCAGCAAACATTTTTTCACCAAATCTTGATGATCCTTGGTGGTAATGATCAGTTCACTAATCCCACTTGGCTGCCCAACTTTCAATCTTCTAGGTTCAAGCGTTCGTTTCCAGTAACAGTTTGAATTTTTAGGTTTCACTCTGTTTTCTGCTATATAGATAGATGTGTTTGAAACTCTAAATCAAACACGGTTTGTGCTAGCTCCTTGAAACTTGACCAAATGAAGTAGTTCTAAGTTCTATCTCTATGGTTTGTTTCCTCTTGAAGTACCCAATGCAGAGACTGGCGAAGAACACTTTCGTTTGAAAGGGGTTGCCGAGCTTCCAAAAAACTACTAGTTTGCTGAAATCTCAGCAAACATTTTTTCACCAAATCTTGATGATACTTGGTGGTAATGATCAGTTCACTTATCCCACTTGGCTGCCCAACTTTCAATCTTCTAGGTTCAAGCGTTCGTTTCCAGTAACAGTTTGAATTTTTAGGTTTCACTCTGTTTTCTGCTATATAGATAGATGTGTTTGAAACTCTAAATCAAACACGGTTTGTGCTAGCTCCGTGAAACTTGACAAAATGAAGTAGTTCTAAGTTCTATCTCTATGGTTTGTTTCCTCTTGAAGTACCCCATGCAGAGACTGGCAAAGAACACTTTCGTTTGAAAGGGGTTGCCAAGCTTCCAAAAAACTACTAGTTTGCTGAAATCTCAGCAACCATTTTTTCACCAAATCTTGATGATACTTGGTGGTAATGATCAGTTCACTAAGCCCACTTGGCTGCCCAATTTTCACTCTTCTAGGTTCAAGCGTTCGTTTCCAGTAACAGTTTGAATTTTTAGGTTTCACTCTGTTTTCTGCTATATAGATAGATGTGTTTGAAACTCTAAATCAAACACGGTTTGTGCTAGCTCCGTGAAACTTGACAAAATGAAGTAGTTCTAAGTTATATCTCTATGGTTTGTTTCCTCTTGAAGTACCCCATTCAGAGAGTGGCAAAGAACACTTTCCTTTGAAAGTGGTTGCCAAGCTTCCAAAAAACTACTAGTTTGCCGAAATCTCAGCAACCATTTTTTCACCAAATCTTGATGATACTTGGTGGTAATGATCAGTTCACTAAGCCCACTTGGCTGCCCAACTTTCACTCTTCTAGGTTCAAGCGTTCGTTTCCAGTAACACTTTGAATTTTTAGGTTTCACTCTGTTTTCTGCTATATAGATAGATGTGTTTGAAACTCTAAATCAAACACGGTTTGTGCTAGCTCCTTGAAACTTGACCAAATGAAGTAGTTCTAAGTTCTATCTCTATGGTTTGTTTCCTCCTGAAGTACCCCATGCAGAGACTGGCGAAAAACACTTTCGTTTTAAAGGGGTTGCCAAGCTTCCAAAAAACTACTAGTTTGCTGAAATCTCAGCAAACATTTTTTCACCATATCTTGATTATACTTGGTGGTAATGATCAGTTCACTAAGCCCACTTGGCTGCCCAATTTTCACTCTTCTAGGTTCAAGCGTTCGTTTCCAGTAAACACTTAGAATTTTTAGGTTTCACTCTGTTTTCTGCTATATAGATAGATGTGTTTGAAACTCTAAATCAAAGACGGTTTGTGCTAGCTCCGTGAAACTTGACCAAATGAAGTAGTTCTAAGTTCTATCTCTATGGTTTGTTTCCTCTTGAAGTACCCCATGCAGAGACTGGCAAAGAACACTTTCGTTTGAAAGGGGTTGCCAAGCTTCCAAAAAACTACTAGTTTGCTGAAATCTCAGCAACCATTTTTTCACCAAATCTTGATGATACTTGGTGGTAATGATCAGTTCACTAAGCCCACTTGGCTGCCCAATTTTCACTCTTCTAGGTTCAAGCGTTCGTTTCCAGTAACAGTTTGAATTTTTAGGTTTCACTCTGTTTTCTGCTATATAGATAGATGTGTTTGAAACTCTAAATCAAACACGGTTTGTGCTAGCTCCGTAAAACTTGACAAAATGAAGTAGTTCTAAGTTATATCTCTATGGTTTGTTTCCTCTTGAAGTACCCCATTCAGAGAGTGGCAAAGAACACTTTCCTTTGAAAGTGGTTGCCAAGCTTCCAAAAAACTACTAGTTTGCCGAAATCTCAGCAACCATTTTTTCACCAAATCTTGATGATACTTGGTGGTAATGATCAGTTCACTAAGCCCACTTGGCTGCCCAACTTTCACTCTTCTAGGTTCAAGCGTTCGTTTCCAGTAACACTTTGAATTTTTAGGTTTCACTCTGTTTTCTGCTATATAGATAGATGTGTTTGAAACTCTAAATCAAACACGGTTTGTGCTAGCTCCTTGAAACTTGACCAAATGAAGTAGTTCTAAGTTCTATCTCTATGGTTTGTTTCCTCCTGAAGTACCCCATGCAGAGACTGGCGAAAAACACTTTCGTTTTAAAGGGGTTGCCAAGCTTCCAAAAAACTACTAGTTTGCTGAAATCTCAGCAAACATTTTTTCACCAAATCTTGATGATACTTGGTGGTAATGATCAGTTCACTAATCCCACTTGGCTGCCCAACTTTCAATCTTCTAGGTTCAAGCGTTCGTTTCCAGTAACAGTTTGAATTTTTAGGTTTCACTCTGTTTTCTGCTATATAGATAGATGTGTTTGAAACTCTAAATCAAACATGGTTTGTGCTAGCTCCTTGAAACTTGACAAAATGAAGTAGTTCTAAGTTCTATCTCTATGGTTTGTTTCCTCTTGAAGTACCCCATGCAGAGACTGGCGAAGAACACTTTCGTTTGAAAGGGGTTGCGAGCTTCCAAAAAACTACTAGTTTGCTGAAATCTCAGCAAACATTTTTTTACCAAATCTTGATGATACTTGGTGGTAATGATCAGTTCACTAATCCCACTTGGCTGCCCAACTTTCACTCTTCTAGGTTCAAGCGTTCGTTTCCAGTAACAGTTTGAATTTTTAGGTTTCACTCTGTTTTCTGCTATATAGATAGATGTGTTTGAAACTCTAAATCAAACACGGTTTGTGCTAGCTCCGTGAAACTTGACAAAATGAAGTAGTTCTAAGTTCTATCTCTATGGTTTGTTTCCTCTTGAAGTACCCCATGCAGAGACTGGCGAAGAACACTTTCGTTTGAAAGGGGTTGCGAGCTTCCAAAAAACTACTAGTTTGCTGAAATCTCAGCAACCATTTTTTCACCAAATCTTGATGATACTTGGTGGTAATGATCAGTTCACTAAGCCCACTTGGCTGCCCAATTTTCACTCTTCTAGGTTCAAGCGTTCGTTTCCAGTAAACACTTAGAATTTTTAGGTTTCACTCTGTTTTCTGCTATATAGATAGATGTGTTTGAAACTCTAAATCAAAGACGGTTTGTGCTAGCTCCGTGAAACTTGACCAAATGAAGTAGTTCTAAGTTCTATCTCTATGGTTTGTTTCCTCTTGAAGTACCCAATGCAGAGACTGGCGAAGAACACTTTCGTTTGAAAGGGGTTGCCGAGCTTCCAAAAAACTACTAGTTTGCTGAAATCTCAGCAAACATTTTTTCACCAAATCTTGATGATCCTTGGTGGTAATGATCAGTTCACTAATCCCACTTGGCTGCCCAACTTTCAATCTTCTAGGTTCAAGCGTTCGTTTCCAGTAACAGTTTGAATTTTTAGGTTTCACTCTGTTTTCTGCTATATAGATAGATGTGTTTGAAACTCTAAATCAAACACGGTTTGTGCTAGCTCCTTGAAACTTGACCAAATGAAGTAGTTCTAAGTTCTATCTCTATGGTTTGTTTCCTCTTGAAGTACCCAATGCAGAGACTGGCGAAGAACACTTTCGTTTGAAAGGGGTTGCCGAGCTTCCAAAAAACTACTAGTTTGCTGAAATCTCAGCAAACATTTTTTCACCAAATCTTGATGATACTTGGTGGTAATGATCAGTTCACTTATCCCACTTGGCTGCCCAACTTTCAATCTTCTAGGTTCAAGCGTTCGTTTCCAGTAACAGTTTGAATTTTTAGGTTTCACTCTGTTTTCTGCTATATAGATAGATGTGTTTGAAACTCTAAATCAAACACGGTTTGTGCTAGCTCCGTGAAACTTGACAAAATGAAGTAGTTCTAAGTTCTATCTCTATGGTTTGTTTCCTCTTGAAGTACCCCATGCAGAGACTGGCAAAGAACACTTTCGTTTGAAAGGGGTTGCCAAGCTTCCAAAAAACTACTAGTTTGCTGAAATCTCAGCAACCATTTTTTCACCAAATCTTGATGATACTTGGTGGTAATGATCAGTTCACTAAGCCCACTTGGCTGCCCAATTTTCACTCTTCTAGGTTCAAGCGTTCGTTTCCAGTAACAGTTTGAATTTTTAGGTTTCACTCTGTTTTCTGCTATATAGATAGATGTGTTTGAAACTCTAAATCAAACACGGTTTGTGCTAGCTCCGTAAAACTTGACAAAATGAAGTAGTTCTAAGTTATATCTCTATGGTTTGTTTCCTCTTGAAGTACCCCATTCAGAGAGTGGCAAAGAACACTTTCCTTTGAAAGTGGTTGCCAAGTTCCAAAAAACTACTAGTTTGCCGAAATCTCAGCAACCATTTTTCACCAAATCTTGATGATACTTGGTGTAATGATCAGTTCACTAAGCCCACTTGGCTGCCCAACTTTCACTCTTCTAGGTTCAAGCGTTCGTTTCCAGTAACACTTGAATTTTTAGGTTTCACTCTGTTTTCTGCTATATAGATAGATGTGTTTGAAACTCTAAATCAAACACGGTTTGTGCTAGCTCCTTGAAACTTGACCAAATGAAGTAGTTCTAAGTTCTATCTCTATGGTTTGTTTCCTCATGAAGTACCCCATGTGAGACTGGCGAAAAAACACTTTCATTTTAAAGGGGTTGCCAAGCTTCCAAAAAACTACTAGTTTGCTGAAATCTCAGCAAACATTTTTTTCACCATATCTTGATTATACTTGGTGGTAATGTTCAGTTCACTAAGCCCACTTGGCTGCCCAAATTTTCACTCTTCTAGTTCAAGCGTTCGTTTCCAGTAAACACTTAGAATTTTTAGGTTTCACTCTGTTTTCTGCTATATAGATAGATGTGTTTGAAACTCTAAATCAAAGACGGTTGTGCTAGCTCCGTGAAACTTGACCAAATGAAGTAGTTCTAAGTTCTATCTCTATGGTTTGTTTCCTCTTGAAGTACACAATGCAGAGACTGGCGAAGAACACTTTCGTTTGAAAGGGGTTGCCGAGCTTCCAAAAAACTACTAGTTTGCTGAAATCTCAGCAAACATTTTTCACCAAATCTTGATGATCCTTGGTGGTAATGATCAGTTCACTAATCCCACTTGGCTGCCCAACTTTCAATCTTCTAGGTTCAAGCGTTCGTTCCAGTAACAGTTTGAATTTTTAGGTTTCACTCTGTTTTCTGCTATATAGATAGATGTGTTTGAAACTCTAATCAAACACGTGTTGGTGCTAGCTCCTTGAAACTTGACCAAATGAAGTAGTTCTAAGTTCTATCTCTATGGTTTGTTTCCTCTTGAAGTACCCAATGCAGAGACTGGCGAAGAACACTTTCGTTTGAAAGGGGTTGCGGAGCTTCCAAAAACTACTAGTTTGCTGAAATCTCAGCAAACATTTTTTCACCAAATCTTGATGATACTTGGTGGTAATGATCAGTTCACTTATCCCACTTGGCTGCCCAACTTTCAATCTTCTAGGTTCAAGCGTTCGTTTCCAGTACAGTTTGAATTTTTAGGTTTCACTCTGTTTTCTGCTATATAGATAGATGTGTTTGAAACTCTAAATCAAACACGGTTGGTGCTAGCTCCGTGAAACTTGACAAAATGAAGTAGTTCTAAGTTCTATCTCTATGGTTTGTTTCCTCTTGAAGTACCCCATGCAGAGACTGGCAAAGAACACTTTCGTTTGAAAGGGTTGCCAAGCTTCCAAAAAACTACTAGTTTGCTGAAATCTCAGCAACCATTTTTTCACCAAATCTTGATGATACTTGGTGGTAATGATCAGTTCACTAAGCCCACTTGGCTGCCAATTTGCACTCTTCTAGGTTCAAGCGTTCGTTTCCAGTAACAGTTTGAATTTTTAGTTTCACTCCTGTTTTCTGCTATATAGATAGATGTGTTTGAAACTCTAAATCAAACACGGTTTGTGCTAGCTCCGTAAAACTTGACAAATGAAGTAGTTCTAGTTATATCTCTATGTTTGGTTTCCTCTTGAAGTACCCCATTCAGAGAGTGGCAAAGAACACTTTCCTTTGAAAGTGGTTGCCAAGCTTCCAAAAACTACTAGTTTGCCGAAATCTCAGCAACCATTTTTTCACCAAATCTTGATGATACTTGGTGGTAATGATCAGTTCACTAAGCCCACTTGGCTGCCCAACTTTCACTCTTCTAGGTTCAAGCGTTCGTTTCCAGTAACACTTTGAATTTTTAGGTTTAACTCTGTTTTCTGCTATATAGATAGATGTGTTGAAACTCTAAATCAAACACGGTTTGTGCTAGCTCCTTGAAACTTGACCAAATAAGTAGTTCTAATTTCTATCTCTATGGTTTGTTTCCTCATGAAGTACCCCATGCAGAGACTGGCGAAAAACACTTTCATTTTAAAGGGTTGCCAAGCTTCCAAAAACTACTAGTTTGCTGAAATCTCCCAAACATTTTTTCACCATATCTTGATTATACTTGGTGGTAATGTTCAGTTCACTAAGCCCACTTGGCTGCCAATTTTCACTCTTCTAGGTTCAAGCGTTCGTTTCCAGTAAACACTTAGAATTTTTAGGTTTCACTCTGTTTTCTGCTATATAGATAGATTTGTTTGAAACTCTAAATCAAAGACGGTTTGTGCTAGCTCCGTGAAACTTGACCCAAATGAAGTAGTTCTAAGTTCTATCTCTATGGTGTTTGTTTCCTCTTGAAGACCCAATGCAGAGACTGGCGAAGAACACTTTCGTTTGAAAGGGGTTGCCGAGCTTCAAAAAACTACTAGTTTGCTGAAATCTCAGCAAACATTTTTTCACCAAATCTTGATGATCCTTGGTGGTAATGAATCAGTTCACTAATCCCACTTGGCTGCCCAACTTTCAATCTTCTAGGTTCAAGCGTTCGTTTCAGTAACAGTTTGAATTTTTAGGTTTCACTCTGTTTTCTGCTATATAGATAGATGTGTTTGAAACTCTAAATCAAACACGGTTTGTGCTAGCTCCTTGAAACTTGACCAAATGAAGTAGTTCTAAGTTCTATCTCTATGGTTTGTTTCCTCTTGAAGTACCCAATGCAGAGACTGGCGAAGAACACTTTCGTTTGAAAGGGGTTGCCGAGCTTCCAAAAAACTACTAGTTTGCTGAAATCTCAGCAAACATTTTTTCACCAAATCTTGATGATACTTGGTGGTAATGATCAGTTCACTTATCCCACTTGGCTGCCCAACTTTTCAATCTTCTAGTTCAAGCGTTCGTTTCCAGTAACAGTTTGAATTTTAGGTTTCACTCTGTTTTCTGATATATAGATAGATGTGTTTGAAACTCTAAATCAAACACGGTTTGTGCTAGCTCCGTGAAACTTGACAAAATGAAGTAGTTCTAAGTTCTATCTCTATGGTTTGTTTCCTCTTGAAGTACCATGCAGAGACTGGCAAAGAACACTTTCGTTTGAAAGGGGTTGCCAAGCTTCCAAAAACTACTAGTTTGCTGAAATCTCAGGCAACCATTTTTTCACCAAATCTTGATGATACTTGGTGGTAATGATCAGTTCACTAAGCCCACTTGGCTGCCCAATTTTCACTCTTCTAGTTCAAGCGTTCGTTTCCAGTAACAGTTTGAATTTTTAGGTTTCACTCTGTTTTCTGCTATATAGATAGATGTGTTTGAAACTCTAAATCAAACACGGTTTGTGCTAGCTCCGTAAAACTTGACAAAATGAAGTAGTTCTAAGTTATATCCTATGGTTTGTTTCCTCTTGAAGTACCCCATTCAGAGAGTGCAAAGAACACTTTCCTTTGAAAGTGGTTGCCAAGCTTCCAAAAAACTACTAGTTGCCGAAATCTCAGCAACCATTTTTTCACCAAATCTTGATGATACTTGGTGGTAATGATCAGTTCACTATGCACCACTTGGCTGCCCAACTTTCACTCTTCTAGGTTCAAGCGTTCGTTTCCAGTAACACTTTGAATTTTTAGGTTTCACTCTGTTTTCTGCTATATAGATAGATGTGTTTGAAACTCTAAATCAAAGACGGTTTGTGCTAGCTCCGTGAAACTTGACCAAATGAAGTAGTTCTAAGTTCTATCTCTATGGTTTGTTTCCTCTTGAAGTACCCTATGCAGAGACTGGCAAAGAACACTTTCGTTTGAAAGGGGTTGCCAAGCTTCCAAAAAACTACTAGTTTGCTGAAATCTCAGCAAACATTTTTTCACCAAATCTTGATGATACTTTGAGTGGTAATGATCAGTTCACTAATCCCACTTGGCTGCCCAACTTTCAATCTTCTAGGTTGAAGCGTTCGTTTCCAGTAACAGTTTGAATTTTTAGGTTTCACTCTGTTTTCTGCTATATAGATAGATGTGTTTGAAACTCTAAATCAAACACGGTTTGTGCTAGCTCCTTGAAACTTGACCAAATGAAGTAGTTCTAAGTTCTATCTCTATGGTTTGTTTCCTCCTGAAGTACCCCATGCAGAGACTGGCGAAAAACACTTTCATTTTAAAGGGGTTGCCAAGCTTCCAAAAAACTACTAGTTTGCTGAAATCTCAGCAAACATTTTTTCACCATATCTTGATGATACTTGGTGGTAATGATCAGTTCACTAAGCCCACTTGGCTGCCCAATTTTCACTCTTCTAGGTTCAAGCGTTCGTTTCCAGTAAACACTTTGAATTTTTAGGTTTCACTCTGTTTTCTGCTATATAGATAGATGTGTTTGAAACTCTAAATCAAAGACGGTTTGTGCTAGCTCCGTGAAACTTGACCAAATGAAGTAGTTCTAAGTTCTATCTCTATGGTTTGTTTCCTCTTGAAGTACCCTATGCAGAGACTGGCAAAGAACACTTTCGTTTGAAAGGGGTTGCCAAGCTTCCAAAAAACTACTAGTTTGCTGAAATCTCAGCAAACATTTTTTCACCAAATCTTGATGATACTTGGTGGTAATGATCAGTTCACTAATCCCACTTGGCTGCCCAACTTTCAATCTTCTAGGTTCAAGCGTTCGTTTCCAGTAACAGTTTGAATTTTTAGGTTTCACTCTGTTTCCTGCTATATAGATAGATGTATTTGAAACTCTAAATCAAACACGGTTTTTGCTAGCTCCTTGAAACTTGACCAAATGAAGTAGTTCTAAGTTCTATCTCTATGGTTTGTTTCCTCCTGAAGTACCCCATGCAGAGACTGGCGAAAAACACTTTCGTTTTAAAGGGGTTGCCAAGCTTCCAAAAAACTACTAGTTTGCTGAAATCTCAGCAAACATTTTTTCACCAAATCTTGATGATCCTTGGTGGTAATGATCAGTTCACTAATCCCACTTGGCTGCCCAACTTTCACTCTTCTAGGTTCAAGCGTTCGTTTCCAGTAACAGTTTGAATTTTTAGGTTCCACTCTGTTTTCTGCTATATAGATAGATGTGTTTGAAACTCTAAATCAAACACGGTTTGTGCTAGCTCCTTGAAACTTGACCAAATGAAGTAGTTCTAAGTTCTATCTCTATGGTTTGTTTCCTCTTGAAGTACCCAATGCAGAGACTGGCGAAGAACACTTTCGTTTGAAAGGGGTTGCCGAGCTTCCAAAAAACTACTAGTTTGCTGAAATCTCAGCAAACATTTTTTCACCAAATCTTGATGATACTTGGTGGTAATGATCAGTTCACTTATCCCACTTGGCTGCCCAACTTTCAATCTTCTAGGTTCAAGCGTTCGTTTCCAGTAACAGTTTGAATTTTTAGGTTTCACTCTGTTTTCTGCTATATAGATAGATGTGTTTGAAACTCTAAATCAAACACGGTTTGTGCTAGCTCCGTGAAACTTGACAAAATGAAGTAGTTCTAAGTTCTATCTCTATGGTTTGTTTCCTCTTGAAGTACCCCATGCAGAGACTGGCAAAGAACACTTTCGTTTGAAAGGGGTTGCCAAGCTTCCAAAAAACTACTAGTTTGCTGAAATCTCAGCAACCATTTTTTCACCAAATCTTGATGATACTTGGTGGTAATGATCAGTTCACTAAGCCCACTTGGCTGCCCAATTTTCACTCTTCTAGGTTCAAGCGTTCGTTTCCAGTAACAGTTTGAATTTTTAGGTTTCACTCTGTTTTCTGCTATATAGATAGATGTGTTTGAAACTCTAAATCAAACACGGTTTGTGCTAGCTCCGTAAAACTTGACAAAATGAAGTAGTTCTAAGTTATATCTCTATGGTTTGTTTCCTCTTGAAGTACCCCATTCAGAGAGTGGCAAAGAACACTTTCCTTTGAAAGTGGTTGCCAAGCTTCCAAAAAACTACTAGTTTGCCGAAATCTCAGCAACCATTTTTTCACCAAATCTTGATGATACTTGGTGGTAATGATCAGTTCACTAAGCCCACTTGGCTGCCCAACTTTCACTCTTCTAGGTTCAAGCGTTCGTTTCCAGTAACACTTTGAATTTTTAGGTTTCACTCTGTTTTCTGCTATATAGATAGATGTGTTTGAAACTCTAAATCAAACACGGTTTGTGCTAGCTCCTTGAAACTTGACCAAATGAAGTAGTTCTAAGTTCTATCTCTATGGTTTGTTTCCTCCTGAAGTACCCCATGCAGAGACTGGCGAAAAACACTTTCGTTTTAAAGGGGTTGCCAAGCTTCCAAAAAACTACTAGTTTGCTGAAATCTCAGCAAACATTTTTTCACCAAATCTTGATGATACTTGGTGGTAATGATCAGTTCACTAATCCCACTTGGCTGCCCAACTTTCAATCTTCTAGGTTCAAGCGTTCGTTTCCAGTAACAGTTTGAATTTTTAGGTTTCACTCTGTTTTCTGCTATATAGATAGATGTGTTTGAAACTCTAAATCAAACATTTTTTGTGCTAGCTCCTTGAAACTTGACAAAATGAAGTAGTTCTAAGTTCTATCTCTATGGTTTGTTTCCTCTTGAAGTACCCCATGCAGAGACTGGCAAAGAACACTTTCGTTTGAAAGGGGTTGCCAAGCTTCCAAAAAACTACTAGTTTGCTGAAATCTCAGCAACCATTTTTTCACCAAATCTTGATGATACTTGGTGGTAATGATCAGTTCACTAAGCCCACTTGGCTGCCCAATTTTCACTCTTCTAGGTTCAAGCGTTCGTTTCCAGTAACAGTTTGAATTT
Organism: Callospermophilus lateralis; assembly: GCF_048772815.1. NCBI lineage: Eukaryota > Metazoa > Chordata > Mammalia > Rodentia > Sciuridae > Callospermophilus > Callospermophilus lateralis. The sequence goes on from NW_027515669.1 coordinate 61,590, forward strand.
TTAGGTTTCACTCTGTTTTCTGCTATATAGATAGATGTGTTTGAAACTCTAAATCAAACACGGTTTGTGCTAGCTCCGTAAAACTTGACAAAATGAAGTAGTTCTAAGTTATATCTCTATGGTTTGTTTCCTCTTGAAGTACCCCATTCAGAGAGTGGCAAAGAACACTTTCCTTTGAAAGTGGTTGCCAAGCTTCCAAAAAACTACTAGTTTGCCGAAATCTCAGCAACCATTTTTTCACCAAATCTTGATGATACTTGGTGGTAATGATCAGTTCACTAAGCCCACTTGGCTGCCCAACTTTCACTCTTCTAGGTTCAAGCGTTCGTTTCCAGTAACACTTTGAATTTTTAGGTTTCACTCTGTTTTCTGCTATATAGATAGATGTGTTTGAAACTCTAAATCAAACACGGTTTGTGCTAGCTCCTTGAAACTTGACCAAATGAAGTAGTTCTAAGTTCTATCTCTATGGTTTGTTTCCTCCTGAAGTACCCCATGCAGAGACTGGCGAAAAACACTTTCGTTTTAAAGGGGTTGCCAAGCTTCCAAAAAACTACTAGTTTGCTGAAATCTCAGCAAACATTTTTTCACCAAATCTTGATGATACTTGGTGGTAATGATCAGTTCACTAATCCCACTTGGCTGCCCAACTTTCAATCTTCTAGGTTCAAGCGTTCGTTTCCAGTAACAGTTTGAATTTTTAGGTTTCACTCTGTTTTCTGCTATATAGATAGATGTGTTTGAAACTCTAAATCAAACATTTTTTGTGCTAGCTCCTTGAAACTTGACAAAATGAAGTAGTTCTAAGTTCTATCTCTATGGTTTGTTTCCTCTTGAAGTACCCCATGCAGAGACTGGCGAAGAACACTTTCGTTTGAAAGGGGTTGCGAGCTTCCAAAAAACTACTAGTTTGCTGAAATCTCAGCAAACATTTTTTCACCAAATCTTGATGATACTTGGTGGTAATGATCAGTTCACTAATCCCACTTGGCTGCCCAACTTTCACTCTTCTAGGTTCAAGCGTTCGTTTCCAGTAACAGTTTGAATTTTTAGGTTTCACTCTGTTTTCTGGTATATAGATAGATGTGTTTGAAACTCTAAATCAAACACGGTTTGTGCTAGCTCCGTGAAACTTGACAAAATGAAGTAGTTCTAAGTTCTATCTCTATGGTTTGTTTCCTCTTGAAGTACCCCATGCAGAGACTGGCAAAGAACACTTTCGTTTGAAAGGGGTTGCCGAGCTTCCAAAAAACTACTAGTTTGCTGAAATCTCAGCAAACATTTTTTCACCAAATCTTGATGATACTTGGTGGTAATGATCAGTTCACTTATCCCACTTGGCTGCCCAACTTTCACTCTTCTAGGTTCAAGCGTTCGTTTCCAGTAACACTTTGAATTTTTAGGTTTCACTCTGTTTTCTGCTATATAGATAGATGTGTTTGAAACTCTAAATCAAACACGGTTTGTGCTAGCTCCTTGAAACTTGACCAAATGAAGTAGTTCTAAGTTCTATCTCTATGGTTTGTTTCCTCCTGAAGTACCCCATGCAGAGACTGGCGAAAAACACTTTCATTTTAAAGGGGTTGCCAAGCTTCCAAAAAACTACTAGTTTGCTGAAATCTCAGCAAACATTTTTCACCATATCTTGATGATACTTGGTGGTAATGATCAGTTCACTAAGCCCACTTGGCTGCCCAATTTTCACTCTTCTAGGTTCAAGCGTTCGTTTCCAGTAAACACTTTGAATTTTTAGGTTTCACTCTGTTTTCTGCTATATAGATAGATGTGTTTGAAACTCTAAATCAAAGACGGTTTGTGCTAACTCCGTGAAACTTGACCAAATGAAGTAGTTCTAAGTTCTATCTCTATGGTTTGTTTCCTCTTGAAGTACCCTATGCAGAGACTGGCAAAGAACACTTTCGTTTGAAAGGGGTTGCCAAGCTTCCAAAAAACTACTAGTTTGCTGAAATCTCAGCAAACATTTTTTCACCAAATCTTGATGATCCTTGGTGGTAATGATCAGTTCACTAATCCCACTTGGCTGCCCAACTTTCACTCTTCTAGGTTCAAGCGTTCGTTTCCAGTAACAGTTTGAATTTTTAGGTTTCACTCTGTTTTCTGCTATATAGATAGATGTGTTTGAAACTCTAAATCAAACACGGTTTGTGCTAGCTCCGTGAAACTTGACAAAATGAAGTAGTTCTAAGTTCTATCTCTATGGTTTGTTTCCTCTTGAAGTACCCCATGCAGAGACTGGCAAAGAACACTTTCGTTTGAAAGGGGTTGCCAAGCTTCCAAAAAACTACTAGTTTGCTGAAATCTCAGCAACCATTTTTTCACCAAATCTTGATGATACTTGGTGGTAATGATCAGTTCACTAAGCCCACTTGGCTGCCCAATTTTCACTCTTCTAGGTTCAAGCGTTCGTTTCCAGTAACAGTTTGAATTTTTAGGTTTCACTCTGTTTTCTGCTATATAGATAGATGTGTTTGAAACTCTAAATCAAACACGGTTTGTGCTAGCTCCGTAAAACTTGACAAAATGAAGTAGTTCTAAGTTATATCTCTATGGTTTGTTTCCTCTTGAAGTACCCCATTCAGAGAGTGGCAAAGAACACTTTCCTTTGAAAGTGGTTGCCAAGTTTCCAAAAAACTACTAGTTTGCCGAAATCTCAGCAACCATTTTTTCACCAAATCTTGATGATACTTGGTGGTAATGATCAGTTCACTAAGCCCACTTGGCTGCCCAACTTTCACTCTTCTAGGTTCAAGCGTTCGTTTCCAGTAACACTTTGAATTTTTAGGTTTCACTCTGTTTTCTGCTATATAGATAGATGTGTTTGAAACTCTAAATCAAACACGGTTTGTGCTAGCTCCTTGAAACTTGACCAAATGAAGTAGTTCTAAGTTCTATCTCTATGGTTTGTTTCCTCCTGAAGTACCCCATGCAGAGACTGGCGAAAAACACTTTCGTTTTAAAGGGGTTGCCAAGCTTCCAAAAAACTACTAGTTTGCTGAAATCTCAGCAAACATTTTTTCACCAAATCTTGATGATACTTGGTGGTAATGATCAGTTCACTAATCCCACTTGGCTGCCCAACTTTCAATCTTCTAGGTTCAAGCGTTCGTTTCCAGTAACAGTTTGAATTTTTAGGTTTCACTCTGTTTTCTGCTATATAGATAGATGTGTTTGAAACTCTAAATCAAACATGGTTTGTGCTAGCTCCTTGAAACTTGACAAAATGAAGTAGTTCTAAGTTCTATCTCTATGGTTTGTTTCCTCTTGAAGTACCCCAAGCAGAGACTGGCGAAGAACACTTTCGTTTGAAAGGGGTTGCGAGCTTCCAAAAAACTACTAGTTTGCTGAAATCTCAGCAAACATTTTTTCACCAAATCTTGATGATACTTGGTGGTAATGATCAGTTCACTAATCCCACTTGGCTGCCCAACTTTCACTCTTCTAGGTTCAAGCGTTCGTTTCCAGTAACAGTTTGAATTTTTAGGTTTCACTCTGTTTTCTGCTATATAGATAGATGTGTTTGAAACTCTAAATCAAACACGGTTTGTGCTAGCTCCGTGAAACTTGACAAAATGAAGTAGTTCTAAGTTCTATCTCTATGGTTTGTTTCCTCTTGAAGTACCCCATGCAGAGACTGGCAAAGAACACTTTCGTTTGAAAGGGGTTGCCAAGCTTCCAAAAAACTACTAGTTTGCTGAAATCTCAGCAACCATTTTTTCACCAAATCTTGATGATACTTGGTGGTAATGATCAGTTCACTAAGCCCACTTGGCTGCCCAATTTTCACTCTTCTAGGTTCAAGCGTTCGTTTCCAGTAACACTTTGAATTTTTAGGTTTCACTCTGTTTTCTGCTATATAGATAGATGTCTTTGAAACTCTAAATCAAACACGGTTTGTGCTAGCTCCTTGAAACTTGACCAAATGAAGTAGTTCTAAGTTCTATCTCTATGGTTTGTTTCCTCCTGAAGTACCCCATGCAGAGACTGGCAAAGAACACTTTCGTTTGAAAGGCGTTGCCAAGCTTCCAAAAACAACTAGTTTGCTGAAATCTCAGCAACCATTTTTTCACCAAATCTTGATGATACTTGGTGGTAATGATCAGTTCACTAATCCCACTTGGCTGCCCAACTTTCAATCTTCTAGGTTCAAGCGTTCGTTTCCAGTAACAGTTTGAATTTTTAGGTTTCACTCTGTTTCCTGCTATATAGATAGATGTGTTTGAAACTCTAAATCAAACACGGTTTTTGCTAGCTCCTTGAAACTTGACCAAATGAAGTAGTTCTAAGTTCTATCTCTATGGTTTGTTTCCTCCTGAAGTACCCCATGCAGAGACTGGCGAAAAAAACTTTCGTTTTAAAGGGGTTGCCAAGCTTCCAAAAAACTACTAGTTTGCTGAAATCTCAGCAAACATTTTTTCACCAAATCTTGATGATCCTTGGTGGTAATGATCAGTTCACTAATCCCACTTGGCTGCCCAACTTTCAATCTTCTAGGTTCAAGCGTTCGTTTCCAGTAACAGTTTGAATTTTTAGGTTTCACTCTGTTTTCTGCTATATAGATAGATGTGTTTGAAACTCTAAATCAAACACGGTTTGTGCTAGCTCCTTGAAACTTGACCAAATGAAGTAGTTCTAAGTTCTATCTCTATGGTTTGTTTCCTCTTGAAGTACCCAATGCAGAGACTGGCGAAGAACACTTACGTTTGAAAGGGGTTGCCGAGCTTCCAAAAAACTACTAGTTTGCTGAAATCTCAGCAAACATTTTTTCACCAAATCTTGATGATACTTGGTGGTAATGATCAGTTCACTAAGCCCACTTGGCTGCCCAACTTTCACTCTTCTAGGTTCAAGCGTTCGTTTCCAGTAACACTTTGAATTTTTAGGTTTCACTCTGTTTTCTGCTATATAGATAGATGTGTTTGAAACTCTAAATCAAACACGGTTTGTGCTAGCTCCTTGAAACTTGACCAAATGAAGTAGTTCTAAGTTCTATCTCTATGGTTTGTTTCCTCCTGAAGTACCCCATGCAGAGACTGGCGAAAAACACTTTCATTTTAAAGGGGTTGCCAAGCTTCCAAAAAACTACTAGTTTGCTGAAATCTCAGCAAACATTTTTTCACCAAATCTTGATGATCCTTGGTGGTAATGATCAGTTCACTAATCCCACTTGGCTGCCCAACTTTCACTCTTCTAGGTTCAAGCGTTCGTTTCCAGTAACAGTTTGAATTTTTAGGTTTCACTCTGTTTTCTGCTATATAGATAGATGTGTTTGAAACTCTAAATCAAACACGGTTTGTGCTAGCTCCGTGAAACTTGACAAAATGAAGTAGTTCTAAGTTCTATCTCTATGGTTTGTTTCCTCTTGAAGTACCCCATGCAGAGACTGGCAAAGAACACTTTCGTTTGAAAGGGGTTGCCAAGCTTCCAAAAAACTACTAGTTTGCTGAAATCTCAGCAACCATTTTTTCACCAAATCTTGATGATACTTGGTGGTAATGATCAGTTCACTAAGCCCACTTGGCTGCCCAATTTTCACTCTTCTAGGTTCAAGCGTTCGTTTCCAGTAACAGTTTGAATTTTTAGGTTTCACTCTGTTTTCTGCTATATAGATAGATGTGTTTGAAACTCTAAATCAAACACGGTTTGTGCTAGCTCCGTAAAACTTGACAAAATGAAGTAGTTCTAAGTTATATCTCTATGGTTTGTTTCCTCTTGAAGTACCCCATTCAGAGAGTGGCAAAGAACACTTTCCTTTGAAAGTGGTTGCCAAGCTTCCAAAAAACTACTAGTTTGCCGAAATCTCAGCAACCATTTTTTCACCAAATCTTGATGATACTTGGTGGTAATGATCAGTTCACTAAGCCCACTTGGCTGCCCAACTTTCACTCTTCTAGGTTCAAGCGTTCGTTTCCAGTAACACTTTGAATTTTTAGGTTTCACTCTGTTTTCTGCTATATAGATAGATGTGTTTGAAACTCTAAATCAAACACGGTTTGTGCTAGCTCCTTGAAACTTGACCAAATGAAGTAGTTCTAAGTTCTATCTCTATGGTTTGTTTCCTCCTGAAGTACCCCATGCAGAGACTGGCGAAAAACACTTTCGTTTTAAAGGGGTTGCCAAGCTTCCAAAAAACTACTAGTTTGCTGAAATCTCAGCAAACATTTTTTCACCAAATCTTGATGATACTTGGTGGTAATGATCAGTTCACTAATCCCACTTGGCTGCCCAACTTTCAATCTTCTAGGTTCAAGCGTTCGTTTCCAGTAACAGTTTGAATTTTTAGGTTTCACTCTGTTTTCTGCTATATAGATAGATGTGTTTGAAACTCTAAATCAAACATGGTTTGTGCTAGCTCCTTGAAACTTGACCAAATGAAGTAGTTCTAAGTTCTATCTCTATGGTTTGTTTCCTCTTGAAGTACCCCATGCAGAGACTGGCGAAGAACACTTTCGTTTGAAAGGGGTTGCGAGCTTCCAAAAAACTACTAGTTTGCTGAAATCTCAGCAAACATTTTTTCACCAAATCTTGATGATACTTGGTGGTAATGATCAGTTCACTAATCCCACTTGGCTGCCCAACTTTCACTCTTCTAGGTTCAAGCGTTCGTTTCCAGTAACAGTTTGAATTTTTGGTTTCACTCTGTTTTCTGCTATATAGATAGATGTGTTTGAAACTCTAAATCAAACACGGTTTGTGCTAGCTCCGTGAAACTTGACAAAATGAAGTAGTTCTAAGTTCTATCTCTATGGTTTGTTTCCTCTTGAAGTACCCCATGCAGAGACTGGCAAAGAACACTTTCGTTTGAAAGGGGTTGCCAAGCTTCCAAAAAACTACTAGTTTGCTGAAATCTCAGCAACCATTTTTTCACCAAATCTTGATGATACTTGGTGGTAATGATCAGTTCACTAAGCCCACTTGGCTGCCCAATTTTCACTCTTCTAGGTTCAAGCGTTCGTTTCCAGTAACACTTTGAATTTTTAGGTTTCACTCTGTTTTCTGCTATATAGATAGATGTCTTTGAAACTCTAAATCAAACACGGTTTGTGCTAGCTCCTTGAAACTTGACCAAATGAAGTAGTTCTAAGTTCTATCTCTATGGTTTGTTTCCTCCTGAAGTACCCCATGCAGAGACTGGCAAAGAACACTTTCGTTTGAAAGGCGTTGCCAAGCTTCCAAAAAACTACTAGTTTGCTGAAATCTCAGCAACCATTTTTTCACCAAATCTTGATGATACTTGGTGGTAATGATCAGTTCACTAATCCCACTTGGCTGCCCAACTTTCAATCTTCTAGGTTCAAGCGTTCGTTTCCAGTAACAGTTTGAATTTTTAGGTTTCACTCTGTTTCCTGCTATATAGATAGATGTGTTTGAAACTCTAAATCAAACACGGTTTTTGCTAGCTCCTTGAAACTTGACCAAATGAAGTAGTTCTAAGTTCTATCTCTATGGTTTGTTTCCTCCTGAAGTACCCCATGCAGAGACTGGCGAAAAACACTTTCGTTTTAAAGGGGTTGCCAAGCTTCCAAAAAACTACTAGTTTGCTGAAATCTCAGCAAACATTTTTTCACCAAATCTTGATGATCCTTGGTGGTAATGATCAGTTCACTAATCCCACTTGGCTGCCCAACTTTCAATCTTCTAGGTTCAAGCGTTCGTTTCCAGTAACAGTTTGAATTTTTAGGTTTCACTCTGTTTTCTGCTATATAGATAGATGTGTTTGAAACTCTAAATCAAACACGGTTTGTGCTAGCTCCTTGAAACTTGACCAAATGAAGTAGTTCTAAGTTCTATCTCTATGGTTTGTTTCCTCTTGAAGTACCCAATGCAGAGACTGGCGAAGAACACTTTCGTTTGAAAGGGGTTGCCGAGCTTCCAAAAAACTACTAGTTTGCTGAAATCTCAGCAAACATTTTTTCACCAAATCTTGATGATACTTGGTGGTAATGATCAGTTCACTAAGCCCACTTGGCTGCCCAACTTTCACTCTTCTAGGTTCAAGCGTTCGTTTCCAGTAACACTTTGAATTTTTAGGTTTCACTCTGTTTTCTGCTATATAGATAGATGTGTTTGAAACTCTAAATCAAACACGGTTTGTGCTAGCTCCTTGAAACTTGACCAAATGAAGTAGTTCTAAGTTCTATCTCTATGGTTTGTTTCCTCCTGAAGTACCCCATGCAGAGACTGGCGAAAACACTTTCATTTTAAAGGGGTTGCCAAGCTTCCAAAAAACTACTAGTTTGCTGAAATCTCAGCAAACATTTTTTCACCATATCTTGATGATACTTGGTGGTAATGATCAGTTCACTAAGCCCACTTGGCTGCCCAATTTTCACTCTTCTAGGTTCAAGCGTTCGTTTCCAGTAAACACTTTGAATTTTTAGGTTTCACTCTGTTTTCTGCTATATAGATAGATGTGTTTGAAACTCTAAATCAAAGACGGTTTGTGCTAGCTACGTGAAACTTGACCAAATGAAGTAGTTCTAAGTTCTATCTCTATGGTTTGTTTCCTCTTGAAGTACCCTATGCAGAGACTGGCAAAGAACACTTTCGTTTGAAAGGGGTTGCCAAGCTTCCAAAAAACTACTAGTTTGCTGAAATCTCAGCAAACATTTTTTCACCAAATCTTGATGATACTTGGTGGTAATGATCAGTTCACTAATCCCACTTGGCTGCCCAACTTTCAATCTTCTAGGTTCAAGCATTCGTTTCCAGTAACAGTTTGAATTTTTAGGTTTCACTCTGTTTCCTGCTATATAGATAGATGTATTTGAAACTCTAAATCAAACACGGTTTTTGCTAGCTCCTTGAAACTTGACCAAATGAAGTAGTTCTAAGTTCTATCTCTATGGTTTGTTTCCTCCTGAAGTACCACATGCAGAGATTGGCGAAAAACACTTTCGTTTTAAAGGGGTTGCCAAGCTTCCAAAAAACTACTAGTTTGCTGAAATCTCAGCAAACATTTTTTCACCAAATCTTGATGATCCTTGGTGGTAATGATCAGTTCACTAATCCCACTTGGCTGCCCAACTTTCACTCTTCTAGGTTCAAGCGTTCGTTTCCAGTAACAGTTTGAATTTTTAGGTTTCACTCTGTTTTCTGCTATATAGATAGATGTGTTTGAAACTCTAAATCAAACACGGTTTGTGCTAGCTCCGTGAAACTTGACAAAATGAAGTAGTTCTAAGTTCTATCTCTATGGTTTGTTTCCTCTTGAAGTACCCCATGCAGAGACTGGCAAAGAACACTTTCGTTTGAAAGGGGTTGCCAAGCTTCCAACTAGTTCGCTGAAATCTCAGCAACCATTTTTTCACCAAATCTTGATGATACTTGGTGGTAATGATCAGTTCACTAAGCCCACTTGGCTGCCCAATTTTCACTCTTCTAGGTTCAAGCGTTCGTTTCCAGTAAACACTTTGAATTTTTAGGTTTCACTCTGTTTTCTGCTATATAGATAGATGTGTTTGAAACTCTAAATCAAAGACGGTTTGTGCTAGCTCCGTGAAACTTGACCAAATGAAGTAGTTCTAAGTTCTATCTCTATGGTTTGTTTCCTCTTGAAGTACCCTATGCAGAGACTGGCAAAGAACACTTTCGTTTGAAAGGGGTTGCCAAGCTTCCAAAAACTACTAGTTTGCTGAAATCTCAGCAAACATTTTTTCACCAAATCTTGATGATACTTGGTGGTAATGATCAGTTCACTAATCCCACTTGGCTGCCCAACTTTCAATCTTCTAGGTTCAAGCGTTCGTTTCCAGTAACAGTTTGAATTTTTAGGTTTCACTCTGTTTCCTGCTATATAGATAGATGTGTTTGAAACTCTAAATCAAACACGGTTTTTGCTAGCTCCTTGAAACTTGACAAAATGAAGTAGTTCTAAGTTCTATCTCTATGGTTTGTTTCCTCCTGAAGTACCCCATGCAGAGACTGGCGAAAAACACTTTCGTTTTAAAGGGGTTGCCAAGCTTCCAAAAAACTACTAGTTTGCTGAAATCTCAGCAAACATTTTTTCACCAAATCTTGATGATCCTTGGTGGTAATGACCAGTTCACTAATCCCACTTGGCTGCCCAACTTTCAATCTTCTAGGTTCAAGCGTTCGTTTCCAGTAACAGTTTGAATTTTTAGGTTTCACTCTGTTTTCTGCTATATAGATAGATGTCTTTGAAACTCTAAATCAAACACGGTTTGTGCTAGCTCCTTGAAACTTGACCAAATGAAGTAGTTCTAAGTTCTATCTCTATGGTTTGTTTCCTCCTGAAGTACCCCATGCAGAGACTGGCAAAGAACACTTTCGTTTGAAAGGCGTTGCCAAGCTTCCAAAAAACTACTAGTTTGCTGAAATCTCAGCAACCATTTTTTCACCAAATCTGATGATACTTGGTGGTAATGATCAGTTCACTAATCCCACTTGGCTGCCCAACTTTCAATCTTCTAGGTTCAAGCGTTCGTTTCCAGTAACAGTTTGAATTTTTAGGTTTCACTCTGTTTCCTGCTATATAGATAGATGTGTTTGAAACTCTAAATCAAACACGGTTTTTGCTAGCTCCTTGAAACTTGACCAAAATGAAGTAGTTCTAAGTTCTATGTCTATGGTTTGTTTCCTCCTGAAGTACCCCATGCAGAGACTGGCGAAAAACACTTTCGTTTTAAAGGGGTTGCCAAGCTTCCAAAAAAACTACTAGTTTGCTGAAATCTCAGCAAACATTTTTTCACCAAAATCTTGATGATCCTTGGTGGTAATGATCAGTTCACTAATCCCACTTGGCTGCCCAACTTTCAATCTTCTAGGTTCAAGCGTCGTTTCCAGTAACAGTTTGAATTTTTAGGTTTCACTCTGTTTTCTGCTATATAGATAGATGTGTTTGAAACTCTAAATCAAACACGGTTTGTGCTAGCTCCTTGAAACTTGACCAAATGAAGTAGTTCTAAGTTCTATCTCTATGGTTTGTTTCCTCTTGAAGTACCCAATGCAGAGACTGGCGAAGAACACTTTCGTTTGAAAGGGGTTGCCGAGCTTCCAAAAAACTACTAGTTTGCTGAAATCTCAGCAAACATTTTTTCACCAAATCTTGATGATACTTGGTGGTAATGATCAGTTCACTAAGCCCACTTGGCTGCCCAACTTTCACTCTTCTAGGTTCAAGCGTTCGTTTCCAGTAACACTTTGAATTTTTAGGTTTCACTCTGTTTTCTGCTATATAGATAGATGTGTTTGAAACTCTAAATCAAACACGGTTTGTGCTAGCTCCTTGAAACTTGACCAAATGAAGTAGTTCTAAGTTCTATCTCTATGGTTTGTTTCCTCCTGAAGTACCCCATGCAGAGACTGGCGAAAAACACTTTCATTTTAAAGGGGTTGCCAAGCTTCCAAAAACTACTAGTTTGCTGAAATCTCAGCAAACATTTTTTCACCATATCTTGATGATACTTGGTGGTAATGATCAGTTCACTAAGCCCACTTGGCTGCCCAATTTTCACTCTTCTAGGTTCAAGCGTTCGTTTCCAGTAAACACTTTGAATTTTTAGGTTTCACTCTGTTTTCTGCTATATAGATAGATGTGTTTGAAACTCTAAATCAAAGACGGTTTGTGCTAGCTACGTGAAACTTGACCAAATGAAGTAGTTCTAAGTTCTATCTCTATGGTTTGTTTCCTCTTGAAGTACCCTATGCAGAGACTGGCAAAGAACACTTTCGTTTGAAAGGGGTTGCCAAGCTTCCAAAAAACTACTAGTTTGCTGAAATCTCAGCAAACATTTTTTCACCAAATCTTGATGATACTTGGTGGTAATGATCAGTTCACTAATCCCACTTGGCTGCCCAACTTTCAATCTTCTAGGTTCAAGCATTCGTTTCCAGTAACAGTTTGAATTTTTAGGTTTCACTCTGTTTCCTGCTATATAGATAGATGTATTTGAAACTCTAAATCAAACACGGTTTTTGCTAGCTCCTTGAAACTTGACCA
>NW_027515670.1:0-73555 GCF_048772815.1 Callospermophilus lateralis
TCCTATAATCTCAACATATATTTTTTCTTCTGACCTTCATGATACTTTCAAGGAATGAGCAGTACACCAAGCAAACTTGGATGCCCTAATTTCATTCTTCTAGGTTGAAGCTTCGTTTGCAGTAACAGTTTGAATTTTTAGGTTTCACTCTGTTTTCTCCTATATTGACAGATGCAGTTCGAACTCTAAATCAACACGGTTTGTGCTAGCTTCTTGAAACTTGACAAAATACAGTAGTTCCACGTTCTATCTCTAAGGTTTGTTTCCTCTTGATGTAGTCTTAAGCAAAGACTGGTGAATAACTCATTCAATGAAAGGCGTTGTTAGGTTGGCAAAAAACTACAGTCTCCTGTAGTCTCAACATATATTTTTTCTTCCGACCTTCATGATACTTTCAAGTAATGAGCAGTACACCAATCAAACTTGGATGCCCAAGTTTTGTTCTCCTAGGTTGAAGCATTCGTTTGCAGTAACAGTTTGAATATTTAGGTTTCACTATGTTTTCTCCTATATTGACAGATGCAGTTCGAACTCTAAATCAACACGGTTTGTGCTAGCTTCTTGAAACTTGACACAATCCAGTAGTTTCTACGTTCTATCCCTAAGATTTGTTTCCTCTTGATGTAGCCTTAAGCAGAGATAGGAGAATAACTCATCAATGAAAGGCGTTGTTAGGCTGCCAAAAACTACAGTCTCCTGAAATCACAACATATATTTTTTCTTCCGACCTTCATGATACTTTCAAGTAATGAGCAGTACACCAATCAAACTTGGATTCCCAAGTTTCGTTCTCCTAGGTTGAAGCATTCGTTTGCAGTAACAGTTTGAATTTTTAGGTTTCACTCTGTTTTCTCCTATATTGACAGATGCAGTTCGATCTCTAAATCAAACACAGTTTGTGCTAGCTTCTTGAAACTTGACACAATACAGTAGGTTTAGGTTCTATCTCTATGTTTTGTTTCCTCTTGATGTAGCTTAATGCAGGGACTGCGAATAACACTTATATGGAAAGGGGTTGCCAAACTTCCAAACACTAGAGTCTCATGAAATCTCAACATATATTATTTCATCCAATCTTCATGATACATTCACGTAATGATCAGTAAACCAATCCCACTTGGATGCCCAAGATTAGTTCTCCCAGATTGAGGCATTCGTTTTCAGGAACAGTTTGAATTTTTAGGTTTCACTCTGTTTTCTCCTATATTGACAGATGCAGTACGAACTCTAAATCAAGACGGTTTGTGCTAGCTTCTTGAAACTTGACACAATACAGTAGTTCTACGTTCTATCTCTAAGGTTTGTTTCCTCTTGATGTAGCCTTAAGCAAAGACTGGCGAATAACTCATTCAATGAAATGCGTTGTTAGGTTGCCAAAAAACTACAGTCTCCTGTAATCTCAACACATATTTTTTCTTCCGACCTTCATGATACTTTCAAGTAATGAGCAGTACACCAATCAAACTTGGATGCCCAAGTTTCGTTCTCCTAGGTTGAAGCATTCGTTTGCAGTAACAGTTTGAATTTTTAGGTTTTTACTCTGTTTTCTCCTATATTGACAGATGCAGTTCGATCTCTAAATCAAACACAGTTTGTGCTAGCTTCTTGAAACTTGACACAATACAGTAGTTCTACGTTCTATCTCTAAGTTTTGTTTCCTCTTGATGTAGCCTAATGCCGGGACTGCGAATAACACTTATATGGAAAGGGGTTGCCAAACTTCCAAACACTAGAGTCTCCTGAAATCTCAACATATATTTTTTCATCCAATCTTCATGATACATTCACGTAATGATCAGTACACCAATCCCACTTGGATGCCCAAGTTTAGTTCTCCTAGATTGAAGCATTCGTTTCCAGGAACAGTTTGAATTTTTAGGTTTCACTCTGTTTTCTCCTATATTGACAGATGCAGTTCGAACTCTAAGTCAACACGGTTTGTGCTAGCTTCTTGAAACTTGAGAGAATACAGTAGTTCTACGTTCTATATCTAAGGTTTGTTTCCTCTTGATGTAGCCTTAAGCAAAGACTGGCGAATAACTCATTCAATGAAATGCGTTGTTAGGTTGCCAAAAACCTACAGTCTCCTATATTCTCAACATATATTTTTTCTTCTGACCTTCATGATACTTTCAAGGAATGAGCAGTACACCAATCAAACTTGGATGCCCTAGTTTCATTCTTCTAGTTTGAAGCATTCGTTTGCAGTAACAGTTTGAATTTTTAGGTTTCACTCTGTTTTCTCCTATATTGACAGATGCAGTTCGAACTCTAAATCAACACGGTTTGTGCTAGCTTCTTGAAACTTGACAAAATACAGTAGTTCCACGTTCTATCTCTAAGGTTTGTTTCCTCTTGATGTAGTCTTAAGCAAAGACTGGTGATTAACTCATTCAATGAAAGGCGTTGTTAGGTTGGCAAAAAACTACAGTCTCCTGTAGTCTCAACATATATTTTTTCTTCCGACCTTCATGATACTTTCAAGTAATGAGCAGTACACCAATCAAACTTGGATGCCCAAGTTTTGTTCTCCTAGGTTGAAGCATTCGTTTGCAGTAACAGTTTGAATTTTTAGGTTTCACTCTGTTTTCTCCTATATTGACAGATGCAGTTCGAACTCTAAATCAACACGGTTTGTGCTAGCTTCTTGAAACATGACACAATCCAGTAGTTCTACGTTCTATCCCTAAGGTTTGTTTCCTCTTGGTGTAGCCTTAAGCAGAGATAGGAGAATAACTCATTCAATGAAAGGCGTTGTTAGGCTGCCAAAAACTACAGTCTCCTGAAATCACAACATATATTTTTTCTTCCGACCTTCATGATACTTTCAAGTAATGAGCAGTACACCAATCAAACTTGGATTTCCAAGTTTCGTTCTCCTAGGTTGAAGCATTCGTTTGCAGTAACAGTTTGAATTTTTAGGTTTCACTCTATTTTCTCCTATATTGACAGATGCAGTTCGATCTCTAATCAAACACAGTGTGCTAGCTTCTTGAAACTTGACACAATACAGTAGGTTTAGGTTCTATCTCTATGTTTTGTTTCCTCTTGATGTAGCTTAATGCAGGGACTGCGAATAACACTTATATGGAAAGCGGTTGCCAAACTTCCAAACACTAGAGTCTCCTGAAATCTCAACATATATTTTTTATCCAATCTTCATGATACATTCACGTAATGATCAGTACACCAATCCCACTTGGATGCCCAAGATTAGTTCTCCCAGAAAGAAGCATTCGTTTCCAGGAACAGTTTGAATTTTTAGGTTTCACTCTGTTTTCTCCTATATTGACAGATGCAGTACGAACTCTAAATCAAGACGGTTTGTGCTAGCTTCTTGAAACTTGACACAATACAGTAGTTCTACGTTCTATCTCTAAGGTTTGTTTCCTCTTGATGTAGCCTTAAGCAAAGACTGGCGAATAACTCATTCAATGAAATGCGTTGTTAGGTTGCCAAAAAACTACAGTCTCCTGTAATCTCAACACATATTTTTTCTTCCGACCTTCATGATACTTTCAAGTAATGAGCAGTACACCAATCAAACTTGGATGCCCTAGTTTCGTTCTTCTAGGTTAAAGCATTCGTTTGCAGTAAGAGTTTGAATTTTTAGGTTTCACTCTGTTTTCTCCTACATTGACAGATGCAGTTCGAACTCTAAATCAACACGGTTTGTGCTAGCTTCTTGAAACTTGACACAATACAGTAGTTCTACGTTCTATCTCTAAGGTTTGTTTCCTCTTGATGTAGCCTTAAGCAGAGATAGGAGAATAACTCATTCAATGAAAGGCGTTGTTAGGCTGCCAAAAAACTACAGGCTAATGAAATCACAACATATATTTTTTCTTCCGACCTTCATGATACTTTCAAGTAATGAGCAGTACACCAATCAAACTTGGATGCCCAAGTTTCGTTCTCCTAGGTTGAAGCATTCGTTTGCAGTAACAGTTTGAATTTTTAGGTTTTACTCTGTTTTCTCCTATATTGACAGATGCAGTTCGATCTCTAAATCAAACACAGTTTGTGCTAGCTTCTTGAAACTTGACACAATACAGTAGTTCTACGTACTATCTCTAAGTTTTGTTTCCTCTTGATGTAGCCTAATGCCGGGACTGCGAATAACACTTATATGGAAAGGGGTTGCCAAACTTCCAAACACTAGAGTCTCCTGAAATCTCAACATATATTTTTTGATCCAATCTTCATGATACATTCACGTAATGAGCAGTACACCAATCCCACTTGGATGCCCAAGTTTAGTTCTCCTAGATTGAAGCATTCGTTTCCAGGAACAGTTTGAATTTTTAGGTTTCACTCTGTTTTCTCCTATATTGACAGATGCAGTTCGAACTCTAAGTCAACACGGTTTGTGCTAGCTTCTTGAAACTTGAGAGAATACAGTAGTTTGACGTTCTATATCTAAGGTTTGTTTCCTCTTGATGTAGCCTTAAGCAAAGACTGGCGAATAACTCATTCAATGAAATGCGTTGTTAGGTTGCCAAAAACCTACAGTCTCCTATATTCTCAACATATATTTTTTCTTCTGACCTTCATGATACTTTCAAGGAATGAGCAGTACACCAATCAAACTTGGATGCCCTAGTTTCATTCTTCTAGTTTGAAGCATTCGTTTGCAGTAACAGTTTGAATTTTTAGGTTTCACTCTGTTTTCTCCTATATTGACAGATGCAGTTCGAACTCTAAATCAACACGGTTTGTGCTAGCTTCTTGAAACTTGACAAAATACAGTAGTTCCACGTTCTATCTCTAAGGTTTGTTTCCTCTTGATGTAGTCTTAAGCAAAGACTGGTGATTAACTCATTCAATGAAAGGCGTTGTTAGGTTGGCAAAAAACTACAGTCTCCTGTAGTCTCAACATATATTTTTTCTTCCGACCTTCATGATACTTTCAAGTAATGAGCAGTACACCAATCAAACTTGGATGCCCAAGTTTTGTTCTCCTAGGTTGAAGCATTCGTTTGCAGTAACAGTTTGAATTTTTAGGTTTCACTCTGTTTTCTCCTATATTGACAGATGCAGTTCGAACTCTAAATCAACACGGTTTGTGCTAGCTTCTTGAAACATGACACAATCCAGTAGTTCTACGTTCTATCCCTAAGGTTTGTTTCCTCTTGGTGTAGCCTTAAGCAGAGATAGGAGAATAACTCATTCAATGAAAGGCGTTGTTAGGCTGCCAAAAACTACAGTCTCCTGAAATCACAACATATATTTTTTCTTCCGACCTTCATGATACTTTCAAGTAATGAGCAGTACACCAATCAAACTTGGATTTCCAAGTTTCGTTCTCCTAGGTTGAAGCATTCGTTTGCAGTAACAGTTTGAATTTTTAGGTTTCACTCTATTTTCTCCTATATTGACAGATGCAGTTCGATCTCTAAATCAAACACAGTTTGTGCTAGCTTCTTGAAACTTGACACAATACAGTAGGTTTAGGTTCTATCTCTATGTTTTGTTTCCTCTTGATGTAGCTTAATGCAGGGACTGCGAATAACACTTATATGGAAAGCGGTTGCCAAACTTCCAAACACTAGAGTCTCCTGAAATCTCAACATATATTTTTTATCCAATCTTCATGATACATTCACGTAATGATCAGTACACCAATCCCACTTGGATGCCCAAGATTAGTTCTCCCAGAAAGAAGCATTCGTTTCCAGGAACAGTTTGAATTTTTAGGTTTCACTCTGTTTTCTCCTATATTGACAGATGCAGTACGAACTCTAAATCAAGACGGTTTGTGCTAGCTTCTTGAAACTTGACACAATACAGTAGTTCTACGTTCTATCTCTAAGGTTTGTTTCCTCTTGATGTAGCCTTAAGCAAAGACTGGCGAATAACTCATTCAATGAAATGCGTTGTTAGGTTGCCAAAAAACTACAGTCTCCTGTAATCTCAACACATATTTTTTCTTCCGACCTTCATGATACTTTCAAGTAATGAGCAGTACACCAATCAAACTTGGATGCCCTAGTTTCGTTCTTCTAGGTTAAAGCATTCGTTTGCAGTAAGAGTTTGAATTTTTAGGTTTCACTCTGTTTTCTCCTACATTGACAGATGCAGTTCGAACTCTAAATCAACACGGTTTGTGCTAGCTTCTTGAAACTTGACACAATACAGTAGTTCTACGTTCTATCTCTAAGGTTTGTTTCCTCTTGATGTAGCCTTAAGCAGAGATAGGAGAATAACTCATTCAATGAAAGGCGTTGTTAGGCTGCCAAAAAACTACAGGCTAATGAAATCACAACATATATTTTTTCTTCCGACCTTCATGATACTTTCAAGTAATGAGCAGTACACCAATCAAACTTGGATGCCCAAGTTTCGTTCTCCTAGGTTGAAGCATTCGTTTGCAGTAACAGTTTGAATTTTTAGGTTTTACTCTGTTTTCTCCTATATTGACAGATGCAGTTCGATCTCTAAATCAAACACAGTTTGTGCTAGCTTCTTGAAACTTGACACAATACAGTAGTTCTACGTACTATCTCTAAGTTTTGTTTCCTCTTGATGTAGCCTAATGCCGGGACTGCGAATAACACTTATATGGAAAGGGGTTGCCAAACTTCCAAACACTAGAGTCTCCTGAAATCTCAACATATATTTTTTGATCCAATCTTCATGATACATTCACGTAATGAGCAGTACACCAATCCCACTTGGATGCCCAAGTTTAGTTCTCCTAGATTGAAGCATTCGTTTCCAGGAACAGTTTGAATTTTTAGGTTTCACTCTGTTTTCTCCTATATTGACAGATGCAGTTCGAACTCTAAGTCAACACGGTTTGTGCTAGCTTCTTGAAACTTGACAGAATACAGTAGTTCTACGTTCTATATCTAAGGTTTGTTTCCTCTTGATGTAGCCTTAAGCAAAGACTGGCGAATAACTCATTCAATGAAATGCGTTGTTAGGTTGCCAAAAAACTACAGTCTCCTATAATCTCAACATATATTTTTTCTTCTGACCTTCATGATACTTTCAAGGAATGAGCAGTACACCAATCAAACTTGGATGCCCTAGTTTCATTCTTCTAGGTTGAAGCATTCGTTTGCAGTAACAGTTTGAATTTTTAGGTTTCACTCTGTTTTCTCCTATATTGACAGATGCAGTTCGAACTCTAAATCAACACGGTTTGTGCTAGCTTCTTGAAACTTGACAAAATACAGTAGTTCCACGTTCTATCTCTAAGGTTTGTTTCCTCTTGATGTAGTCTTAAGCAAAGACTGGTGAATAACTCATTCAATGAAAGGCTTTGTTAGGTTGGCAAAAAACTACAGTCTCCTGTAGTCTCAACATATATTTTTTCTTCCGACCTTCATGATACTTTCAAGTAATGAGCAGTACACCAATCAAACTTGGATGCCCAAGTTTTGTTCTCCTAGGTTGAAGCATTCGTTTGCAGTAACAGTTTGAATTTTTAGGTTTCACTATGTTTTCTCCTATATTGACAGATGCAGTTCGAACTCTAAATCAACACGGTTTGTGCTACCTTCTTGAAACTTGACACAATCCAGTAGTTCTACGTTCTATCCCTAAGGTTTGTTTCCTCTTGATGTAGCCTTAAGCAGAGATAGGAGAATAACTCATTCAATGAAAGGCGTTGTTAGGCTGCCAAAAACTACAGTCTCCTGAAATCACAACATATATTTTTTCTTCCGACCTTCATGATACTTTCAAGTAATGAGCAGTACACCAATCAAACTTGGATTCCCAAGTTTCGTTCTCCTAGGTTGAAGCATTCGTTTGCAGTAACAGTTTAAATTTTTAGGTTTCACTCTGTTTTCTCCTATATTGACAGATGCAGTTCGATCTCTAAATCAAACACAGTTTGTGCTAGCTTCTTGAAACTTGACACAATACAGTAGGGTTAGGTTCTATCTCTATGTTTTGTTTCCTCTTGATGTAGCTTAATGCAGGGACTGCGAATAACACTTATATGGAAAGGGGTTGCCAAACTTCCAAACACTAGAGTCTCATGAAATCCCAACATATATTTTTTCATCCAATCTTCATGATACATTCACGTAATGATCAGTACACCAATCCCACTTGGATGCCCAAGATTAGTTCTCCCAGATTGAAGCATTCGTTTTCAGGAACAGTTTGAATTTTTAGGTTTCACTCTGTTTTCTCCTATATTGACAGATGCAGTACGAACTCTAAATCAAGACGGTTTGTGCTAGCTTCTTGAAACTTGACACAATACAGTAGTTCTACGTTCTATCTCTAAGGTTTGTTTCCTCTTGATGTAGCCTTAAGCAAAGACTGGCGAATAACTCATTCAATGAAATGCGTTGTTAGGTTGCCAAAAAACTACAGTCTCCTGTAATCTCAACACATATTTTTTCTTCCGACCTTCATGATACTTTCAAGTAATGAGCAGTACACCAATCAAACTTGGATGCCCTAGTTTCGTTCTTCTAGGTTAAAGCATTCGTTTGCAGTAACAGTTTGAATTTTTAGGTTTCACTCTGTTTTCTCCTACATTGACAGATGCAGTTCGAACTCTAAATCAACACGGTTTGTGCTAGCTTCTTGAAACTTGACACAATACAGTAGTTCTACGTTCTATCTCTAAGGTTTGTTTCCTCTTGATGTAGCCTTAAGCAGAGATAGGAGAATAATTCATTCAATGAAAGGCGTTGTTAGGCTGCCAGAAAACTACAGGCTAATGAAATCACAACATATATTTTTTCTTCCGACCTTCATGATACTTTCAAGTAATGAGCAGTACACCAATCAAACTTGGATGCCCAAGTTTCGTTCTCCTAGGTTGAAGCATTCGTTTGCAGTAACAGTTTGAATTTTTAGGTTTTACTCTGTTTTCTCCTATATTGACAGATGCAGTTCGATCTCTAAATCAAACACAGTTTGTGCTAGCTTCTTGAAACTTGACACAATACAGTAGTTCTACGTTCTATTTCTAAGTTTTGTTTCCTCTTGATGTAGCCTAATGCAGGGACTGCGAATAACACTTATATGGAAAGGGGTTGCCAAACTTCCAAACACTAGAGTCTCCTGAAATCTCAACATATATTTTTTCATCCAATCTTCATGATACATTCACGTAATGATCAGTACACCAATCCCACTTGGATGCCCAAATTAGTTCTCCTAGATTGAAGCATTCGTTTTCAGGAACAGTTTGAATTTTTAGGTTTCACTCTGTTTTCTCCTATATTGACAGATGCAGTTCGAACTCTAAGTCAACACGGTTTGTGCTAGCTTCTTGAAACTTGACACCATACAGTAGTTCTACGTTCAATCTCTAAGGTTTGTTTGGTCTTGATGTAGCCTTAAGCAAAGACTGGCGAATAACTCATTCAATGAAATGCGTTGTTAGGTTGCCAAAAAACTACAGTCTCCTATAATCTCAACATATATTTTTTCTTCTGACCTTCAAGATACTTTCAAGGAATGAGCAGTACACCAATCAAACTTGGATGCCCTAGTTTCATTCTTCTAGGTTGAAGCATTCGTTTGCAGTAACAGTTTGAATTTTTAGGTTTCACTCTGTTTTCTCCTATATTGACAGATGCAGTTCGAACTCTAAATCAACACGGTTTGTGCTAGCTTCTTGAAACTTGACACAATCCAGTAGTTCTACGTTCTATCCCTAAGGTTTGTTTCCTCTTGATGTAGCCTTAAGCAGAGATAGGAGAATAACTCATTCAATGAAAGGCGTTGTTTGGCTGCCAAAAACTACAGTCTCCTGAAATCACAACATATATTTTTTCTTCCGACCTTCATGATACTTTCAAGTAATGAGCAGTACACCAATCAAACTTGGATTCCCAAGTTTCGTTCTCCTAGGTTGAAGCATTCGTTTGCAGTAACAGTTTGAATTTTTAGGTTTCACTCTGTTTTCTCCTATATTGACAGATGCAGTTCGATCTCTAAATCAAACACAGTTTGTGCTAGCTTCTTGAAACTTGACACAATACAGTAGGTTTAGGTTCTATCTCTATGTTTTGTTTCCTCTTGATGTAGCTTAATGCAGGGACTGCGAATAACACTTATATGGAAAGGGGTTGCCAAACTTCCAAACACTAGAGTCTCATGAAATCTCAACATATATTTTTTCATCCAATCTTCATGATACATTCACGTTTTGATCAGTACACCAATCCCACATGGATGCCCAAGATTAGTTCTCCCAGATTGAAGCATTCGTTTTCAGGAACAGTTTGAATTTTTAGGTTTCACTCTGTTTTCTCCTATATTGACAGATGCAGTACGAACTCTAAATCAAGACGGTTTGTGCTAGCTTCTTGAAACTTGACACAATACAGTAGTTCTACGTTCTATCTCTAATTTTTGTTTCCTCTTGATGTAGCCTTAAGCAAAGACTGGCGAATAACTCATTCAATGAAATGCGTTGTTAGGTTGCCAAAAAACTACAGTCTCCTGTAATCTCAACACATATTTTTTCTTCCGACCTTCATGATACTTTCAAGTAATGAGAAGTACACCAATCAAACTTGGATGCCCTAGTTTCGTTCTTCTAGGTTAAAGCATTCGTTTGCAGTAACAGTTTGAATTTTTAGGTTTCACTCTGTTTTCTCCTATATTGACAGATGCAGTTCGAACTCTAAATCAACACGGTTTGTGCTAGCTTCTTGAAACTTGACACAATACAGTAGTTCTATGTTCTATCTCTAAGGTTTGTTTCCTCTTGATGTAGCCTTAAGCAGAGATAGGAG
Source organism: Callospermophilus lateralis (assembly GCF_048772815.1). NCBI lineage: Eukaryota > Metazoa > Chordata > Mammalia > Rodentia > Sciuridae > Callospermophilus > Callospermophilus lateralis. Next base: position 10,719 of record NW_027515670.1, read on the forward strand.
AATAACTCATTCAATGAAAGGCGTTGTTAGGCTGCCAAAAAACTACAGGCTAATGAAATCACAACATATATTTTTTCTTCCGACCTTCATGATACTTTCAAGTAATGAGCAGTACACCAATCAAACTTGGATGCCCAAGTTTCGTTCTCCTAGGTTGAAGCATTCGTTTGCAGTAACAGTTTGAATTTTTAGGTTTTACTCTGTTTTCTCCTATATTGACAGATGCAGTTCGATCTCTAAATCAAACACAGTTTGTGCTAGCTTCTTGAAACTTGACACAATACAGTAGTTCTACGTTCTATCTCTAAGTTTTGTTTCCTCTTGATGTAGCCTAATGCCGGGACTGCGAATAACACTTATATGGAAAAGGGTTGCCAAACTTCCAAACACTAGAGTCTCCTGAAATCTCAACATATATTTTTACATCCAATCTTCATGATACATTCACGTAATGATTATTACACCAATCCCACTTGTATGCCCAAGTTTAGTTTTCCTAGATTGAAGCATTCCTTTCCAGGAACAGTTTGAATTTTTAGGTTTCACTCTGTTTTCTCCTATATTGACAGATGGAGTTCGAACTCTAAATCGACACGGTTTGTGCTAGCTTCTTGAAACTTGACACAATACAGTAGTTCTACGTTCTATCTCTAAGGTTTGTTTCGTCTTGATGTAGCCTTAAGCAGAGACTGGAGAATAACTCATTTAATGAAAGGCATGGTTAGGCTGCCAAAAAACTACAGTCTCCTGAAATCACAACATATATTTTTTCGTCCGAACTTCATGATACTTTCAAGTAATGAGCAGTACACCAATCCCACTTGGATGCCCAAGTTTAGTTCTCCTAGATATAAGCATTCATTTCCAGGAACAGTTTGAATTTTTAGGTTTCACTCTGTTTTCTCCTATATTGAGAGATGCAGTACGCACTCTAAATCAACACGGTTTGTGCTAGCTTTTTGAAACTTGACACAATACAGTAGTTCTACGTTCTATCTCTAAGGTTTGTTTTCTCTTGATGTAGGCTTAAGCAGAGACTGGAGAATAACTCATTCAATGAAAGGCGTGGTTAGGCTGAAAAAAACTACAGTCTCCTGAAATCACAACATATATTTTTTCTTCCGACCTTCATGATACTTTCATGTAATGAGCAGTAGACCAATCAAACTTGGATGCCCTAGTTTCGTTCTTCTAGGTTGAAGCATTCGTTTGCAGTAACAGTTTGAATTTTTAGGTTTCACTCTGTTTTCTTCTATATTGACAGATGCGGTTCGAACTCTAAATCAACACGGTTTGTGCTAGCTTCTTGAAACTTGACACAATACAGTAGTTCTACGTTCTATCTCTAAGGTTTGTTTCCTCTTGATGTAGCCTCAAGCAGAGACTGGAGAATAACTCATTCAATGAAATGCGTTGTTAGGCTGCCAAAAAACTGCAGTCTCCTGAAATCTCAACATATATTTTTTCTTCCAACCTTCATGATACTTTCAAGTAATGAGCAGTACACCAATCAAACTTGGATGCCCAAGTTTCGTTCTCCTAGGTTGAAGCATTCGTTTGCAGTAACAGTTTGAATTTTCAGGTTTCACTCTGTTTTCTCCTATAGTAACAGATGCATTTCGATCTCTAAATCAAACACAGTTTGTGCTAGCTTCTTGAAACTTGACACAATACAGTAGTTCTACGTTCTATCTCTAAGTTTTGTTTCCTGTTGATGTAGCCTAATGCAGCGACTGCGAATAACACTTGTATGGAAAGAGGTTGTCAAACTTCCAAACACTAGAGTCTCCTGAAATCTCAACATATATTTTTTCATCCAATCTTCATGATACATTCACCTAATGATCAGTACACCAATCCCACTTGGATGCCCAAGTTTAGTTCTCCTAGATTGAAGCATTCGTTTCCAGGAACAGTTTGAATTTTTAGGTTTCACTCTGGTTTCTCCTATATTGACAGATGCAGTTGGAACTCTAAATCAACACGGTTTGGGCTAGCTTCTTGAAACTTGACACAATACAGTAGTTCTATGTTCTATCTCTAAGGTTTGTTTCCTCTTGATGTAGCCTTAAGCAGAGACTGGCGAATAACTTATTCAATGAAATGCGTTGTTAGGTTGCCAAAAAACTACAGTCTCCTGTAATCTCAACATATATTTTTTCTTCCGACCTTCATGATACTTTCAAGTAATTAGCAGTACACCAATCAAACTTGGATGCCCTAGTTTCGATCTTCTAGGTTGAAGCATTCGTTTGCAGTAACAGTTTGAATTTTTAGGTTTCACTCTGTTTTCTCCTATATTGACAGATGCAGTTCGAACTCTAAATCAACACGGTTTGTGCTAGCTTCTTGAAACTTGACACAATACAGTAGTTCTATGTTCTATCTCTAAGGTTTGTTTCCTCTTGATGTAGCCTTAAGCAAAGACTGGCGAATAACTCATTAAATGAAATGCGTTGTTAGGTTGCCAAAAAAATAGTCTCCTGTAATCTCAACATATATTTTTTCTTCCGACCTTCATGATACTTTCAAGTAATGAGCAGTACACCAATCAAACTTGGGTGCCCAAGTTTTGTTCTTCTAGGTTGAAGCATTCGTTTGCAGTAACAGTTTGAATTTTTAGGTTTCACTCTGTTTTCTCCTATATTGACAGATGCAGTTCGAACTCTAAATCAACACGGTTTGTGCTAGCTTCTTGAAACTTGACACAATACAGTAGTTCTACGTTCTATCTCTAAGGTTTGTTTCCTCTTGATGTAGCCTCAAGCAGAGACTGGAGAATAACTCATTCAATGAAAGGCGTTGTTAGGCTGCCAAAAAACTGCAGTCTCCTGAAATCTCAACATATATTTTTTCTTCCAACCTTCATGATACTTTCAAGTAATGAGCAGTACACCAATCAAACTTGGATGCCCAAGTTTCGTTCTCCTAGGTTGAAGCATTCGTTTGCAGTAACAGTTTGAATTTTCAGGTTTCACTCTGTTTTCTCCTATAGTAACAGATGCATTTCGATCTCTAAATCAAACACAGTTTGTGCTAGCTTCTTGAAACTTGACACAATACAGTAGTTCTACGTTCTATCTCTAAGTTTTGTTTCCTGTTGATGTAGCCTAATGCAGCGACTGCGAATAACACTTGTATGGAAAGAGGTTGTCAAACTTCCAAACACTAGAGTCTCCTGAAATCTCAACATATGTTTTTTCATCCAATCTTCATGATACATTCACCTAATGATCAGTACACCAATCCCACTTGGATGCCCAAGTTTAGTTCTCCTAGATAGAAGCATTCGTTTCCAGGAACAGTTTGAATTTTTAGGTTTCATTCTGGTTTCTCCTATATTGACAGATGCAGTTGGAACTCTAAATCAACACGGTTTGGGCTAGCTTCTTGAAACTTGACACAATACAGTAGTTCTACGTTCTATCTCTAAGGTTTGTTTCCTCTTGATGTAGCCTTAAGCAGAGACTGGCGAATAACTTATTCAATGAAATGCGTTGTTAGGTTGCCAAAAAACTACAGTCTCCTGTAATCTCAACATATATTTTTTCTTCCGACCTTCATGATACTTTCAAGTAATTAGCAGTACACCAATCAAACTTGGATGCCCTAGTTTCGATCTTCTAGGTTGAAGCATTCGTTTGCAGTAACAGTTTGAATTTTTAGGTTTCACTCTGTTTTCTCCTATATTGACAGATGCAGTTCGAACTCTAAATCAACACGGTTTGTGCTAGCTTCTTGAAACTTGACACAATACAGTAGTTCTATGTTCTATCTCTAAGGTTTGTTTCCTCTTGATGTAGCCTTAAGCAAAGACTGGCGAATAACTCATTCAATGAAATGCGTTGTTAGGTTGCCAAAAAAATAGTCTCCTGTAATCTCAACATATATTTTTTCTTCCGACCTTCATGATACTTTCAAGTAATGAGCAGTACACCAATCAAACTTGGGTGCCCAAGTTTTGTTCTCCTAGGTTGAAGCATTCGTTTGCAGTAACAGTTTGAATTTTTAGTTTTCACTCTGTTTTCTCCTATATTGACAGATGCAGTTCGAACTCTAAATCAAACATGGTTTCTGCTAGCTTCTTGAAACTTGACACAATACAGTAGTTCTACATTCTATCTCTAAGGTTTGTTTCATCTTGATGTAGCCTTAAGCAGAGACTGGAGAATAACTCATTCAATGAAATGCATTGTTAGGCTGCCAAAAAACTACAGTCTCCTGAAATCACAACATATATTTTTTCTTCCGACCTTCATGATACTTTCAAGTAATGAGCAGTACACCAATCAAACTTGGATGCCCTAGTTTTGTTCTTCTAGGTTGAAGCATTCGTTTGCAGTAACAGTTTGAATTTTTAGGTTTCACTCTGTTTTCTCCTATATTGACAGATGCAGTTCGAACTCTAAATCAACACGGTTTGTGCTAGCTTCTTGAAACTTGACACAATACAGTAGTTCTACGTTCTATCTCTAAGGTTTGTTTCCTCTTGATGTAGCCTTAAGCAGAGACTCGAGAATAACTCATTCAATGAAAGGCGTTGTTAGGCTGCCAAAAAACTACAGTCTCCTGAAATCACAACATATATTTTTTCTTCCGACCTTCATGATACTTTCAAGTAATGAGCAGTACACCAATCAAACTTGGATGCCCAAGTTTTGTTCTCCTAGGTTGAAGCATTCATTTGCAGTAACAGTTTGAATTTTTAGGTTTCACTCTGTTTTCTCCTATATGGACAGATGCAGTTCGAACTCTAAATCAAACACAGTTTGTGCTAGCTTCTTGAAACTTGACACAATATATTAGTTCTACGTTCTATCTCTAAGTTTTGTTTCCTCTTGATGTAGCCTAATGCCGGGACTGCGAATAACACTTATATGAAAAGGGGTTGCCAAACTTCCAAACACTAGAGTCTCCTGAAATGTCAACATATATTTTTTCATCCAATCTTCATGATACATTCACGTAATGATCAGTACAGCAATTCCACTTGGATGCCCAAGTTTAGTTCTCCTAGATTGAAGCATTCGTTTCCAGGAACAGTTTGAATTTTTAGGTTTCACTCTGTTTTCTCCTATATTGACAGATGCAGTTCGAACTCTAAATCAACACGGTTTGTGCTAGCTTCTTGAAACTTGACACAATACAGTAGTTCTACGTTCTATCTCTAAGGTTTGTTTTCTCTGTATGTAGGCTTAAGCAGAGACTGGAGAATAACTCATTTAATGAAAGGCGTTGTTAGGCTGAAAAAAACTAGAGTCTCCTGAAATCACAACATATATTTTTTCTTCCGACCTTCATGATACTTTCATGTAATGAGCAGTACACCAATCAAACTTGGATGCCCAGTTTCATTCTTCTAGGTTGAAGCATTCGTTTGCAGTAACAGTTTGAATTTTTAGGTTTCACTCTGTTTTCTCCTATATTGACAGATGCAGTTCGAACTCTAAATCAACACGGTTTGTGCTAGCTTCTTGAAACTTGACACAATACAGTATTTCTACGTTCTATCTCTAAGGTTTGTTTCCTCTTGATGTACTCTTAAGCAAAGACTGGTGAATAACTCATTCAATGAAAGGCGTTGTTAGGTTGGCAAAAAACTACAGTCTCCTGTAATCTCAACATATATTTTTTCTTCCGACCTTCATGATACTTTCAAGTAATGAGCAGTACACCAATCAAACTTGGATACCCAAGTTTTGTTCTCCTAGGTTGAAGCATTCGTTTGCAGTAACAGTTTGAATTTTTAGGTTTCACTCTGTTTTCTACTATATTGACAGATGCTGTTTGAATTCTAAATCAAACACGGTTTGTGCTAGCTTCATGAAACTTGACACAATACAGTAGTTCTACGTTCTATCTCTAAGGTTTGTTTCGTCTTGATGTAGCCTTAAGCAGAGACTGGAGAATAACTCATTCAATGAAAGGCATTGTTAGGCTGCCAAAAAACTACAGTGTCCTGAAATCACTACATATATTTTTTCTTCCGACCTTCATGATACTTTCAAGTAATGAGCAGTACACCAATCAAACTTGGATGCCCAAGTTTCGTTCTCCTAGGTTGAAGCATTCGTTTGCAGTAACAGTTTGAATTTTTAGGTTTCACTCTGTTTTCTCCTGTATTGACAGATGCAGTTCGAACTCTAAATCAAACACAGTTTGTGCTAGCTTCTTGAAACTTGACACAATACAGAGGTTCTACGTTCTATATTTAAGTTTTGTTTCCTCTTGATGCAGCCTAATGCAGGGACTGCGAATAACACTTAAATGGAAAGGGGTTGCCAAACTTCCAAACACTAGAGTCTCCTGAAATCTCAACATATATTTTTTCATAAAATCTTCATGATACATTCACGTAATGATCAGTACACCAATCCCACTTGGATGCCCAACTTTAGTTCTCCTAGATTGAAGCATTCGTTTCCAGGAACAGTTTGAATTTTTAGGTTTCACTCTGTTTTCTCCTATATTGACAGATGCAGTTCGAACACTAAATCAAACAAGGTTTGTGCTAGCTTCTTGAAACTTGAAAAAATAAAGTGGTTCTACGTTCTATCTCTAAGATTTGCTTCCTATTGATGTAGCCTAAAGCAGGGACTGGCGAATAACACTTATATTGAAAGGGGTTGCCAAACTTCGAAAAACGAGAGTCTCCTGAAATCTCAACATATATTTTTTCATCCAATCTTCATGATACATTCACGTAATGATCAGTACACCAATCCCACTTGGATGCCCAAGATTAGTTCTCATAGACTGAAGCATTCGTTTGCAGGAACAGTTTGAATTTTTAGGTTTCACTCTGTTTTCTCCTATATTGACAGATGCAGTTCGAACTCTAAATCAACACGGTTTGTGCTAGCTTCTTGAAACTTGACACAATACAGTAGTTCTACGTTCTATCTCTAATTTTTTTTCCTCTTGATGTAGCCTAATGCAGGGACTGCGAATAACACTTATATGGAAAGGGGTTGCCAAACTTCCAAACACTAGAGTCTCCTGAAATCTCAACATATATATTTTATCCAATCTTCATGATACATTCACGTAATGATCAGTACACCAATCCCACTTGGATGCCCAAGTTTAGTTTTCCTAGACTGAAGCATTCGTTTGCAGGAACAGTTTGAATTTTTAGGTTTCACTCTGTTTTCTCCTATATTGACAGATGCAGTTCGAACTCTAAATCAACACGGTTTGTGCTAGCTTCTTGAAACTTGACACAATACAGTAGTTCTACGTTCTATCTCTAAGGTTTGTTTCCTCTTGATGTAGCCTTAAGCAAAGACTGGCGAATAACTCATTCAATGAAATGCGTTGTTAGGTTGCCAAAAAACTACAGTCTCCTGTAATCTCAACATATATTTTTTCTTCCCACCTTCATGATACTTTCAAGTAATGAGCAGTACACCAGTCAAACTTGGATGCCCAAGTTTCTTTCTCCTAGGTTGAAGCATTCGTTTGCAGTAACAGTTTGAATTTTTAGGTTTCACTCTGTTTTCTCCTATATTGACAGATGCAGTTCGAACTCTAAATCAACACGGTTTGTGCTAGCTTCTTGAAACTTGACACAATACAGTAGTTCTACGTTCTATCTCTAAGGTTTGTTTCCTCTTGATGTAGCCTTAAGCAAAGACTGGAGAATAACTCATTCAATGAAAGGCGTTGTTAGGTTGCCAAAAAACTACAGTCTCCTGTAATCTCAACATATATTTTTTCTTCCCACCTTCATGATACTTTCAAGTAATGAGCAGTACACCAATAAAACATGGATGCCCAAGTTTTGTTCTCCTAGGTTGAAGCATTCGTTTGCAGTAACAGTTTGAATTTTTAGGTTTCACTCTGTTTTCTCCTATATTGACAGATGCAGTTCGAACTCAAAATCAAACACGGTTTCTGCTAGTTTCTTGAAACTTGACACAATACAGTAGTTCTACGTTCTATCTCTAAGGTTTGTTTCCTCTTGATGTAGCCTTAAGCAGAGACTGGAGAATAACTCATTTAATGAAAGGCATGGTTAGGGTGCCAAAAAACTACAGTCTCCTGAAATCACAACATATATTTTTTCGTCCGAACTTCATGATACTTTCAAGTAATGAGCAGTACACCAATCCCACTTGGATGCCCAAGTTTAGTTCTCCTAGATATAAGCATTCATTTCCAGGAACAGTTTGAATTTTTAGGTTTCACTCTGTTTTCTCCTATATTGAGAGATGCAGTACGAACTCTAAATCAACACGGTTTGTGCTAGCTTCTTGAAACTTGACACAATACAGTAGTTCTACGTTCTATCTCTAAGGTTTGTTTTCTCTTGAAGTAGGCTTAAGCAGAGACTGGAGAATAACTCATTCAATGAAAGGCGTGGTTAGGCTGAAAAAAACTACAGTCTCCTGAAATCACAACATATATTTTTTCTTCCGACCTTCATGATACTTTCAAGTAATGAGCAGTAGACCAATCAAACTTGGATGCCCTAGTTTCGTTCTTCTAGGTTGAAGCATTCGTTTGCAGTAACAGTTTGAATTTTCAGGTTTCACTCTGTTTTCTCCTATATTGACAGATGCAGTTCGAACTCTAAATCAACACGGTTTGTGCTAGCTTCTTGAAACTTGACACAATACAGTAGTTCTATGTTCTATCTCTAATGTTTGTTTCCTCTTGATGTAGCCTTAAGCAAAGACTGGCGAATAACTCATTCAATGAAATGCGTTGTTAGGTTGCCAAAAAACTACAGTCTCCTGTAATCTCAACATATATTTTTTCTTCCGACCTTCATGATACTTTCAAGTAATGAGCAGTACACCAATCAAACTTGGATGCCCAATTTCGTTCTCCTAGGTTGAAGCATTCGTTTGCAGTTACAGTTTGAATTTTTAGGTTTCACTCTGTTTTCTCCTATATTGACAGATGCAGTTCGAACTCAAAATCAAACACGGTTTCTGCTAGCTTCTTGAAACTTGACACAATACAGTAGTTCTACGTTCTATCTCTAAGGTTTGTTTCATCTTGATGTAGCCTTAAGCAGAGACTGGAGAATAACTCATTCAATGAAAGGCATTGTTAGGCTGCCAAAAAACTACAGTCTCCTGAAATCACAACATATTTATTCTTCCTACCTTCATGATACTTTCAGTTAATGAGCAGTACACCAATCAAACTTGGATGCCCTAGTTTCGTTCTCCTAGGTTGAAGCATTCGTTTGCAGTAACAGTTTGAATTTTTAGGTTTCACTCTGTTTTCTCCTATATTGACAGATGCAGTTCGAATTCTAAATCAAACAAGGTTTGTGCTAGCTTCTTGAAACTTGAAAAAATAAAATAGTTCTACGTTCTATCTCTAAGGTTTGCTTCCTCTTGATGTAGCCTAAAGCAGGGACTGGCGAATAACACTTATATTGAAAGGGGTTGCCAAACTTCGAAAAACGAGAGTCTCCTGAAATCTCAACAAATATTTTTTCATCCAATCTTCATGATACATTCACATAATGATCAGTATAGAAATCCCACTTGGATGCCCAAGTTTACTTCTCCTAGACTGAAGCATTCTTTTGCAGGAACAGTTTGAATTTTTAGGTTTCACTCTGTTTTCTCCTATATTGACACATGCAGTTAGAACTCTAAATCAAACACGGTTTTTGCTAGCTTCTTGAAACTTGACACAATACAGTAGTTCTTCGTTCTATCTCTAAGGTTTGTTTCCTCTTGATGTAGCCTTAAGCAGAGACTGGAGAATAACTCATTCAATGAAAGGCGTTGTTAGGCTGCCAAAAAACTAGAGTCTCCTGAAATCACAACATATATTTTTTCTTCCGACCTTCATGATACTTTCAAGTAATGAGCAGTACACCAATCAAACTTGGATGCCCTAGTTTCGTTCTCCTAGGTTGAAGCATTCGTTTGCAGTAACAGTTTGAATTTTTAGGTTTCACTCTGTTTTCTCCTATATTGACACATGCAGTTTGAACTCTAAATCAAACACGGTTTGTGCTAGCTTCGTGAAATTGACACAATACAGTAGTTCTAAGTTCTATCTCTAAGGTTTGCTTCCTCTTGATGTAGCCTAATGCAGGGACTGGTGAATAACACCTATATTGAAAGGGGTTGCCAAACTTCCAAAAACTAGAGTCTCCTGAAATCTCAACATATATTTTTTCATCCAATTTCATGATACTCTGAAGTAATGATCAGTACACCAATCCAACTTGGATGCTCAAGTTTCGTTCTCCTACGTTGAAGCATTCGTTTGCAGGAACAGTTTGAATTCTCAGGTTTCAATCTGTGTTCTCTTATATTGACAAATATAGTTCAAACTCTAAATCAAACACGGTATGTGCTAGCTTCTTGAAACTTGACAAAATGCAGTAGTTCTACGTTCTATCTCTAAGGTTTGTTTCCTCTTGATGTAGTCTTAAGCAAAAACTGGTGAATAACTCATTCAATAAAAGGCATTGTTAGGCTGAAAAAAAACTACAGTCTCCTGTAATCTCAACATATATTTTTTCTGCCGACCTTCATGATACTTTCAAGTAATGAGCAGTACACCAATCAAACTTGGATGCCCAAGTTTTGTTCTCCTAGGTGGAAGCATTCGTTTGCAGTAACAGTTTGAATTTTTAGGTTTCACTCTGTTTTCTCCTATATTGACAGATGCAGCTCGATCTCTAAATCAAACACAGTTTGTGCTAGCTTCTTGAAACTTTACACAATACAGTAGTTCTACGTTCTATCTCTATGTTTTGTTTCCTCTTGATGTAGCCTAATGCAGGGACTGCGAATAACACTTATATTGAAAGGGGTTGCCAAACTTCCAAACACTAGAATCTCCTGAAATCTGAACATATATTTTTTCATCCAATCTTCATGATACATTCACGTAATGATCAGTACACCAATTCCACTTGGATGCCCAAGTTTAGTTCTCCTTGATTGAAGCATTCGTTTGCAGTAACAGTTTGAATTTTTAGGTTTCACTCTGTTTTCTCCTACATTGACAGATGCAGTTCGAACTCAAAATCAAACAAGGTTTGTGCTAGCTTCTTGAAACTGAAAAAATAAAGTAGTTCTACGTTCTATCTCTAAGGTTTGCTTCCTCTTGATGTAGCCTAAAGCAGGGACTGGCGAATAACACTTATATTGAAAGGGGTTGCCAAACTTCGAAAAACGAGAGTCTCCTGAAATCTCAACATATATTTTTTCTTCCAATCTTCATGATACATTCACGTAATGATCAGTACACCAATCCCACTTGGATGCCCAAGTTTAGTTCTCCTAGACTGAAGCATTCGTTTGCAGAAACAGTTTGAATTTTTAGGTTTCACTCTGTTTTCTCCTATATTGACACATGCAGTTAGAACGCTAAATCAAACACGGTTTGTGCTAGCTTCTTGAAACTGGACACAATACAGTAGTTCTACGTTCTATCTCTAAGGTTTGTTTCCTCTTGATGTAGCCTAAAGTATGGACTGGCGAATAACACTTATATTGAAAGGGGTTGCCAAAATTCCAAAAACTAGTGTCTCCTGAAATCTCAACATATATTTTTTCATCCAATTTTCATGATACATTCACGTAATGATCAGTACACGAATCCCACTTGGATGCCCAAGTTTTGTTCTCCTAGATTGAAGAATTCGTTTGCAGGAACACTTTGAATTTACAGGTTTCACTCTGTTTTCTCCTATATTGACAGATGCAGTTAGAACTCTAAATCAAACACGGTTTGTGCTAGCTTCTTGAAACTTGACACAATAAAGTAGTTCTACGTTCAATCCCTAAGGTTTGTTTCCTCTTGATGTAGCCTTAAGCAGAGACTGGCGAATAACAATTTCAATGAAAGGCATTGCTAAGCTTCCAAAAAACTACCATCTCCTGAAATCTCAACATATATTTTTTTCATCCGACCTTCATGATAATTTCAAGTAATGAGCAGTACACCAATCAAACTTGGATGCCCAAGATTCGTTCTCCTACGATGAAGCATTCGATTGCTGGAACAGTTTGAATTTTTAGGTTTCACTCTGTTTTGTCCTATATTTACAGATGCAGTTCGAACTCTAAATCAAACACGGTTTGTGCTAGCTTTGTGAAACTTGACACAATACAGTAGTTCTACGTTTTATCTCTAAGGTTTGGTTCCTCTTGATGTAGCCTAATGCAGGGACTGCGAATAACACTTATATGGAAAGGGGTTGCCAAACTTCCAAACACTAGAGTCTCCTGAAATCTCAACATATATTTTTTAATCCAATCTTCATGATACATTCACGTAATGATCAGTACACCAATCCCACTTGGATGTCCAAGTTTAGTTCTCCTAGTTTGAAGCATTCGTTTCCAGGAACAGTTTGAATTTTTAGGTTTCACTCTGTTTTCTCCTATATTGACAGATGCAGTACGAACTCTAAATCAACACGGTTTGTGCTAGCTTCTTGAAACTTGACACAATACAGTAGTTCTACGTTCTATCTCTAAGGTTTGTTTCACTTGATGTAGCCTTAAGCAGAGACTGGAGAATAACTCATTCAATGAAAGGCGTTGTTAGGCTGCCAAAAAACTACAGTCTCCTGAAATCACAACATATATTTTTTCTTCCGACCTTCATGATACTTTCAAGTAATGAGCAGTACACCAATCAAACTTGGATGCCCAAGTTTCGTTCTCCTAGGTTGAAGCATTCGTTTGCAGTAACAGTTTGAATTTTTAGGTTTCACTCTGTTTTCTCCTATATTGACAGTTGCAGTTCGAACTCGAAATCAACACGGTTTGTGCTAGCGTCTTGAAACTTGACACAATACAGTAGTTCTACGTTCTATCTCTAAGGTTTGTTTCCTCTTGATGTAGCCTTAAGCAGAGACTGGAGAATAACTCATTCAATGAAAGGCGTTGTTAGGCTGCCAAAAAACTACAGTCTCCTGAAATCACAACATATATTTTTTCTTCCGACCATCATGATACTTTCAAGTAATGAGCAGTACACCAATCAAACTTGGATGCCCTAGTTTCACTCTCCTAGGTTGAAGCATTCGTTTGCAGGAACAGTTTGAATTTTTAGGTTTCACTCTGTTTTCTCCTATATTGACACATGCCGTTCGAACTCTAAATCAAACACGGTTTGTGCTAGCTTCGTGAAATTGACACAATACAGTAGTTCTACGTTCTATCTCTAAGGTTTGCTTTCTCTTGATGTAGCCTAATGCAGGGACTGGCGAATAACACTTATATTGAAAGGGGTTGCCAAACTTCCAAAACTGGAGTCTCCTGAAATCTCAACATATATTTTTTCATCCAATTTCATGATACTCTGAAGTAATGATCAGTACACCAATCCAACTTGGATGCTCAAGTTTCGTTCTCCTACGTTGAAGCATTCGTTTGCAGGAACAGTTTGAATTTTCAGGTTTCAATCTGTTTTCTCTTATATTGACAAATATAATTCAAACTCTAAATCAAACACGGTATGTGCTTGGTTCTTGAAACTTGACACAATGCAGTAGTTCTACGTTCTATCTCTAAGGTTTGTTTCCTCTTGATGTAGTCTTAAGCAAAAACTGGTGAATAACTCATTCATTGAAAGGCATTGTTAGGCTGCCAAAAAACTACAGTCTCCTGTAATCTCAACATATATTTTTTTTCTTCCGACCTTCATGATACTTTCAAGTAATGAGCAGTACACCAATCAAACTTGGATGCCCAAGTTTTGTTCTCCTAGGTTGAAGCATTCGTTTGCAGTAACAGTTTGAATTTTTAGGTTTCACTCTGTTTTCTCCTACATTGACAGATGCAGTTCGAACTCAAAATCAAACAAGGTTTGTGCTAGCTTCTTGAAACTGAAAAAATAAAGTAGTTCTACGTTCTATCTCTAAGGTTTGATTCCTCTTGATGTAGCCTAAAGCAGGGACTGGCGAATAACACTTATATTGAAAGGGGTTGCCAAACTTCGAAAAACGAGAGTCTCCTGAAATCTCAACAAATATTTTTTCATCCAATCTTCATGATACATTCACATAATGATCAGTATAGAAATCCCACTTGGATGCCCAAGTTTACTTCTCCTAGACTGAAGCATTCTTTTGCAGGAACAGTTTGAATTTTTAGGTTTCACTCTGTTTTCTCCTATATTGACACATGCCGTTCGAACTCTAAATCAAACACGGTTTGTGCTAGCTTCGTGAAATTGACACAATACAGTAGTTCTACGTTCTATCTCTAAGGTTTGCTTCCTCTTGATGTAGCCTAATGCAGGGACTGGCGAATAACACTTATATTGAAAGGGGTTGCCAAACTTCCAAAACTGGAGTCTCCTGAAATCTCAACATATATTTTTTCATCCAATTTCATGATACTCTGAAGTAATGATCAGTACACCAATCCAACTTGGATGCTCAAGTTTCGTTCTCCTACGTTGAAGCATTCGTTTGCAGGAACAGTTTGAATTTTCAGGTTTCAATCTGTTTTCTCTTATATTGACAAATATAATTCAAACTCTAAATCAAACACGGTATGTGCTTGGTTCTTGAAACTTGACACAATGCAGTAGTTCTACGTTCTATCTCTAAGGTTTGTTTCCTCTTGATGTAGTCTTAAGCAAAAACTGGTGAATAACTCATTCATTGAAAGGCATTGTTAGGCTGCCAAAAAACTACAGTCTCCTGTAATCTCAACATATATTTTTTTTCTTCCGACCTTCATGATACTTTCAAGTAATGAGCAGTACACCAATCAAACTTGGATGCCCAAGTTTTGTTCTCCTAGGTTGAAGCATTCGTTTGCAGTAACAGTTTGAATTTTTAGGTTTCACTCTGTTTTCTCCTACATTGACAGATGCAGTTCGAACTCAAAATCAAACAAGGTTTGTGCTAGCTTCTTGAAACTGAAAAAATAAAGTAGTTCTACGTTCTATCTCTAAGGTTTGATTCCTCTTGATGTAGCCTAAAGCAGGGACTGGCGAATAACACTTATATTGAAAGGGGTTGCCAAACTTCGAAAAACGAGAGTCTCCTGAAATCTCAACAAATATTTTTTCATCCAATCTTCATGATACATTCACATAATGATCAGTATAGAAATCCCACTTGGATGCCCAAGTTTACTTCTCCTAGACTGAAGCATTCTTTTGCAGGAACAGTTTGAATTTTTAGGTTTCACTCTGTTTTCTCCTATATTGACACATGCAGTTAGAACTCTAAATCAAACACGGTTTTTGCTAGCTTCTTGAAACTTGACACAATACAGTAGTTCTTCGTTCTATCTCTAAGGTTTGTTTCCTCTTGATGTAGCCTTAAGCAGAGACTGGAGAATAACTCATTCAATGAAAGGCGTTGTTAGGCTGCCAAAAAACTACAGTCTCCTGAAATCACAACATATATTTTTTCTTCCGACCTTCATGATACTTTCAAGTAATGAGCAGTACACCAATCAAACTTGGATGCCCTAGTTTCGTTCTCCTAGGTTGAAGCATTCGTTTGCAGTAACAGTTTGAATTTTTAGGTTTCACTCTGTTTTCTCCTATATTGACACATGCAGTTTGAACTCTAAATCAAACACGGTTTGTGCTAGCTTCGTGAAATTGACACTATACAGTAGTTCTAAGTTCTATCTCTAAGGTTTGCTTCCTCTTGATGTAGCCTAATGCAGGGACTGGTGAATAACACCTATATTGAAAGGGGTTGCCAAACTTCCAAAAACTAGAGTCTCCTGAAATCTCAACATATATTTTTTCATCCAATTTCATGATACTCTGAAGTAATGATCAGTACACCAATCCAACTTGGATGCTCAAGTTTCGTTCTCCTACGTTGAAGCATTCGTTTGCAGGAACAGTTTGAATTCTCAGGTTTCAATCTGTTTTCTCTTATATTGACAAATATAGTTCAAACTCTAAATCAAACACGGTATGTGCTAGCTTCTTGAAACTTGACAAAATGCAGTAGTTCTACGTTCTATCTCTAAGGTTTGTTTCCTCTTGATGTAGTCTTAAGCAAAAACTGGTGAATAACTCATTCAATAAAAGGCATTGTTAGGCTGAAAAAAAACTACAGTCTCCTGTAATTTCAACATATATTTTTTCTGCCGACCTTCATGATACTTTCAAGTAATGAGCAGTACACCAATCAAACTTGGATGCCCAAGTTTTGTTCTCCTAGGTGGAAGCATTCGTTTGCAGTAACAGTTTGAATTTTTAGGTTTCACTCTGTTTTCTCCTATATTGACAGATGCAGCTCGATCTCTAAATCAAACACAGTTTGTGCTAGCTTCTTGAAACTTGACACAATACAGTAGTTCTACGTTCTATCTCTATGTTTTGTTTCCTCTTGATGTAGCCTAATGCAGGGACTGCGAATAACACTTATATTGAAAGGGGTTGCCAAACTTCCAAACACTAGAATCTCCTGAAATCTGAACATATATTTTTTCATCCAATCTTCATGATACATTCACGTAATGATCAGTACACCAATTCCACTTGGATGCCCAAGTTTAGTTCTCCTTGATTGAAGCATTCGTTTGCAGTAACAGTTTGAATTTTTAGGTTTCACTCTGTTTTCTCCTACATTGACAGATGCAGTTCGAACTCAAAATCAAACAAGGTTTGTGCTAGCTTCTTGAAACTGAAAAAATAAAGTAGTTCTACGTTCTATCTCTAAGGTTTGCTTCCTCTTGATGTAGCCTAAAGCAGGGACTGGCGAATAACACTTATATTGAAAGGGGTTGCCAAACTTCGAAAAACGAGAGTCTCCTGAAATCTCAACATATATTTTTTCTTCCAATCTTCATGATACATTCACGTAATGATCAGTACACCAATCCCACTTGAATGCCCAAGTTTAGTTCTCCTAGACTGAAGCATTCGTTTGCAGAAACAGTTTGAATTTTTAGGTTTCACTCTGTTTTCTCCTATATTGACACATGCAGTTAGAACGCTAAATCAAACACGGTTTGTGCTAGCTTCTTGAAACTGGACACAATACAGTAGTTCTACGTTCTATCTCTAAGGTTTGTTTCCTCTTGATGTAGCCTAAAGTATGGACTGGCGAATAACACTTATATTGAAAGGGGTTGCCAAAATTCCAAAAACTAGTGTCTCCTGAAATCTCAACATATATTTTTTCATCCAATTTTCATGATACATTCACGTAATGATCAGTACACGAATCCCACTTGGATGCCCAATTTTGTTCTCCTAGATTGAAGAATTCGTTTGCAGGAACACTTTGAATTTACAGGTTTCACTCTGTTTTCTCCTATATTGACAGATGCAGTTAGAACTCTAAATCAAACACGGTTTGTGCTAGCTTCTTGAAACTTGACACAATAAAGTAGTTCTACGTTCAATCCCTAGGGTTGTTTCCTCTTGATGTAGCCTTAAGCAGAGACTGGCGAATAACAATTTCAATGAAAGGCATTGCTAAGCTTCCAAAAAACTACCATCTCCTGAAATCTCAACATATATTTTTTTCATCCGACCTTCATGATAATTTCAAGTAATGAGCAGTACACCAATCAAACTTGGATGCCCAAGATTCGTTCTCCTACGATGAAGCATTCGATTGCTGGAACAGTTTGAATTTTTAGGTTTCACTCTGTTTTCTCCTATATTTACAGATGCAGTTCGAACTCTAAATCAAACACGGTTTGTGCTAGCTTTGTGAAACTTGACACAATACAGTAGTTCTACGTTTTATCTCTAAGGTTTGGTTCCTCTTGATGTAGCCTAATGCAGGGACTGCAAATAACACTTATATGGAAAGGGGTTGCCAAACGTCCAAACACTAGAGTCTCCTGAAATCTCAACATATATTTTTTAATCCAATCTTCATGATACATTCACGTAATGATCAGTACACCAATCCCACTTGGATGTCCAAGTTTAGTTCTCCTAGTTTGAAGCATTCGTTTCCAGGAACAGTTTGAATTTTTGGTTTCACTCTGTTTTCTCCTATATTGACAGATGCAGTACGAACTCTAAATCAACACGGTTTGTGCTAGCTTCTTGAAACTTGACACAATACAGTAGTTCTACGTTCTATCTCTAAGGTTTGTTTCACTTGATGTAGCCTTAAGCAGAGACTGGAGAATAACTCATTCAATGAAAGGCGTTGTTAGGCTGCCAAAAAACTACAGTCTCCTGAAATCACAACATATATTTTTTCTTCCGACCTTCATGATACTTTCAAGTAATGAGCAGTACACCAATCAAACTTGGATGCCCAAGTTTCGTTCTCCTAGGTTGAAGCATTCGTTTGCAGTAACAGTTTGAATTTTTAGGTTTCACTCTGTTTTCTCCTATATTGACAGATGCAGCTCGATCTCTAAATCAAACACAGTTTGTGCTAGCTTCTTGAAACTTGACACAATACAGTAGTTCTACGTTCTATCTCTATGTTTTGTTTCCTCTTGATGTAGCCTAATGCAGGGACTGCGAATAACACTTATATTGAAAGGGGTTGCCAAACTTCCAAACACTAGAATCTCCTGAAATCTGAACATATATTTTTTCATCCAATCTTCATGATACATTCACGTAATGATCAGTACACCAATTCCACTTGGATGCCCAAGTTTAGTTCTCCTTGATTGAAGCATTCGTTTGCAGTAACAGTTTGAATTTTTAGGTTTCACTCTGTTTTCTCCTACATTGACAGATGCAGTTCGAACTCAAAATCAAACAAGGTTTGTGCTAGCTTCTTGAAACTGAAAAAATAAAGTAGTTCTACGTTCTATCTCTAAGGTTTGATTCCTCTTGATGTAGCCTAAAGCAGGGACTGGCGAATAACACTTATATTGAAAGGGGTTGCCAAACTTCGAAAAACGAGAGTCTCCTGAAATCTCAACATATATTTTTTCTTCCAATCTTCATGATACATTCACGTAATGATCAGTACACCAATCCCACTTGGATGCCCAAGTTTAGTTCTCCTAGACTGAAGCATTCGTTTGCAGAAACAGTTTGAATTTTTAGGTTTCACTCTGTTTTCTCCTATATTGACACATGCAGTTAGAACGCTAAATCAAACACGGTTTGTGCTAGCTTCTTGAAACTGGACACAATACAGTAGTTCTACGTTCTATCTCTAAGGTTTGTTTCCTCTTGATGTAGCCTAAAGTATGGACTGGCGAATAACACTTATATTGAAATGGTTGCCAAAATTCCAAAAACTAGTGTCTCCTGAAATCTCAACATATATTTTTTCATCCAATTTTCATGATACATTCACGTAATGATCAGTACACGAATCCCACTTGGATGCCCAATTTTGTTCTCCTAGATTGAAGAATTCGTTTGCAGGAACACTTTGAATTTACAGGTTTCACTCTGTTTTCTCCTATATTGACAGATGCAGTTAGAACTCTAAATCAAACACGGTTTGTGCTAGCTTCTTGAAACTTGACACAATAAAGTAGTTCTACGTTCAATCCCTAAGGTTTGTTTCCTCTTGATGTAGCCTTAAGCAGAGACTGGCGAATAACAATTTCAATGAAAGGCATTGCTAAGCTTCCAAAAAACTACCATCTCCTGAAATCTCAACATATATTTTTTTCATCCGACCTTCATGATAATTTCAAGTAATGAGCAGTACACCAATCAAACTTGGATGCCCAAGATTCGTTCTCCTACGATGAAGCATTCGATTGCTGGAACAGTTTGAATTTTTAGGTTTCACTCTGTTTTCTCCTATATTTACAGATGCAGTTCGAACTCTAAATCAAACACGGTTTGTGCTAGCTTTGTGAAACTTGACACAATACAGTAGTTCTACGTTTTATCTCTAAGGTTTGGTTCCTCTTGATGTAGCCTAATGCAGGGACTGCGAATAACACTTATATGGAAAGGGGTTGCCAAACTTTCAAACACTAGAGTCTCCTGAAATCTCAACATATATTTTTTAATCCAATCTTCATGATACATTCACGTAATGATCAGTACACCAATCCCACTTGGATGTCCAAGTTTAGTTCTCCTAGTTTGAAGCATTCGTTTCCAGGAACAGTTTGAATTTTTAGGTTTCACTCTGTTTTCTCCTATATTGACAGATGCAGTACGAACTCTAAATCAACATGGTTTGTGCTAGCTTCTTGAAACTTGACACAATACAGTAGTTCTACGTTCTATCTCTAAGGTTTGTTTCACTTGATGTAGCCTTAAGCAGAGACTGGAGAATAACTCATTCAATGAAAGGCGTTGTTAGGCTGCGAAAAAACTACAGTCTCCTGAAATCACAACATATATTTTTTCTTCCGACCTTCATGATACTTTCAAGTAATGAGCAGTACACCAATCAAACTTGGATGCCCAAGTTTCGTTCTCCTAGGTTGAAGCATTCGTTTGCAGTAACAGTTTGAATTTTTAGGTTTCACTCTGTTTTCTCCTATATTGACAGTTGCAGTTCTAACTCGAAATCAACACGGTTTGTGCTAGCGTCTTGAAACTTGACACAATACAGTAGTTCTACGTTCTATCTCTAAGGTTTGTTTCCTCTTGATGTAGCCTTAAGCAGAGACTGGAGAATAACTCATTCAATGAAAGGCGTTGTTAGGCTGCCAAAAAACTACAGTCTCCTGAAATCACAACATATATTTTTTCTTCCGACCTTCATGATACTTTCAAGTAATGAGCAGTACACCAATCAAACTTGGATGCCCTAGTTTCGCTCTCCTAGGTTGAAGCATTCGTTTGCAGTAACAGTTTGAATTTTTAGGTTTCACTCTGTTTTCTCCTATATTGACACATGCCGTTCGAACTCTAAATCAAACACGGTTTGTGCTAGCTTCGTGAAATTGACACAATACAGTAGTTCTACGTTCTATCTCTAAGGTTTGCTTCCTCTTGATGTAGCCTAATGCAGGGACTGGCGAATAACACTTATATTGAAAGGGGTTGCCAAACTTCCAAAACTAGAGTCTCCTGAAATCTCAACATATATTTTTTCATCCAAATTCATGATACTCTGAAGTAATGATCAGTACACCAATCCAACTTGGATGCTCAAGTTTCGTTCTCCTACGTTGAAGCATTCGTTTGCAGGAACAGTTTGAATTTTCAGGTTTCAATCTGTTTTCTCTTATATTGACAAATATAATTCAAACTCTAAATCAAACACGGTATGTGCTTGGTTCTTGAAACTTGACACAATGCAGTAGTTCTACGTTCTATCTCTAAGGTTTGTTTCCTCTTGATGTAGTCTTAAGCAAAAACTGGTGAATAACTCATTCAATGAAAGGCATTGTTAGGCTGCCAAAAAACTACAGTCTCCTGTAATCTCAACATATATTTTTTCTTCCGACCTTCATGATACTTTCAAGTAATGAGCAGTACACCAATCAAACTTGGATGCCCAAGTTTTGTTCTCCTAGGTTGAAGCATTCGTTTGCAGTAACAGTTTGAATTTTTAGGTTTCACTCTGTTTTCTCCTACATTGACAGATGCAGTTCGAACTCAAAATCAAACAAGGTTTGTGCTAGCTTCTTGAAACTGAAAAAATAAAGTAGTTCTACGTTCTATCTCTAAGGTTTGATTCCTCTTGATGTAGCCTAAAGCAGGGACTGGCGAATAACACTTATATTGAAAGGGGTTGCCAAATTTCGAAAAACGAGAGACTCCTGAAATCTCAACATATATTTTTTCATCCAATCTTCATGATACATTCACGTAATGATCAGTACACCAATCCCACTTGGATGCCCAAGTTTAGTTCTCCTAGACTGAAGCATTCGTTTGCAGGAACAGTTTGAATTTTTAGGTTTCACTCTGTTTTCTCCTATATTGACACATGCAGTTAGAACTCTAAATCAAACACGGTTTGTGCTAGCTTCTTGAAACTGGACACAATACAGTAGTTCTACGTTCTATCTCTAAGGTTTGTTTCCTCTTGATGTAGCCTAAAGTATGGACTGGCGAATAACACTTATTATGAAACGGGTTGCCAAACTTCCAAAAACTAGTGTCTCCTGAAATCTCAAGATATATTTTTTCATCCAATTTTCATGATACATTCACGTAATGATCAGTACACGAATCCCACTTGGATGCCCAAGTTTTATTCTCCTAGATTGAAGCATTCGTTTGCAGGAACACTTTGAATTTACAGGTTTCACTCTGTTTTCTCCTATATTGACAGATGCAGTTAGAATTCTAAGTCAAACACGGTTTGTGCTAGCTTCTTGAAACTTGACACAATAAAGTAGTTCTACGTTCTATCCCTAAGGTTTGTTTCCTCTTGATGTAGCCTTAAGCAGAGACTGGCGAATAACAATTTCAATGAAAGGCATTGCTAAGCTTCCAAAAAACTACCATCTCCTGAAATCTCAACATATATTTTTTTCATCCGACCTTCATGATAATTTCAAGTAATGAGCAGTACACCAATCAAACTTGGATGCCCAAGATTCGTTCTCCTACGTTGAAGCATTCGATTGCTGGAACAGTTTGAATTTTTAGGTTTCACTCTGTTTTCTCCTATATTGACAGATGCAGTTCAAACTCTAAATCAAACACGGTTTGTGCTAGCTTCGTGAAACTTGACACAATACAGTAGTTCTACGTTTTATCTCTAAGGTTTTATTCCTCTTGATGTAGCCTAATGCAGGGACTGCGAATAACACTTATATGGAAAGGGGTTGCCAAACTTCCAAACACTAGAGTCTCCTGAAATCTCAACATATAGTTTTTTAATCCAATCTTCATGATACATTCACGTAATGATCAGTACACCAATCCCACTTGGATGCCCAAGTTTAGTTTACCTAGATTGAAGCATTCGTTTCCAGTAACAGTTTGAATTTTTAGGTTTCACTCTGTTTACTCCTATATTGACAGATGCAGTACGAACTCTAAATCAACACGGTTTGTGCTAGCTTCTTGAAACTTGTCACAATACAGTAGTTCTACGTTCTATCTCTATGGTTTGTTTCACTTGATGTAGCCTTAAGCAGAGACTGGAGAATAACTCATTCAATGAAAGGCGTTGTTAGGCTGCGAAAAAACTACAGTCTCCTGAAATCACAACATATATTTTTTCTTCCGACATTCATGATACTTTCAAGTAATGAGCAGTACACCAAACAAACTTGGATGCCCAAGTTTCGTTCTCCTAGGTTGAAGCATTCTTTTGCAGTAACAGTTTGAATTTTTAGGTTTCACTCTGTTTTCTCCTATATTGACAGTTGCAGTTCGAACTCAAAATCAACACGGTTTGTGCTAGCGTCTTTAAACTTGACACAATACAGTAGTTCTACGTTCTATCTCTAAGGTTTGTTTCCTCTTGATGTAGCCTTAAGCAGAGACTGGAGAATAACTCATTCAATGAAAGGCGTTGTTAGGCTGCCAAAAAACTACAGTCTCCTGAAATCACAACATATATTTTTTCTTCCGACCTTCATGATACTTTCAAGTAATGAGCAGTACACCAATCAAACTTGGATGCCCTAGTTTCGTTCTCCTAGGTTGAAGCATTCGTTTGCAGGAACAGTTTGAATTTTTAGGTTTCACTCTGTTTTCTCCTATATTGACACATGCAGTTCGAACTGTAAATCAAACACGGTTTGTGCTAGCTTCGTGAAATTGACACAATACAGTAGTTCTACGTTCTATCTCTAAGGTTTGCTTCCTCTTGATGTAGCCTAATGTAGGGACTGGCGAATAACACTTATATTGAAAGGGGTTGCCAAACTTCCAAAACTAGAGTCTCCTGAAATCTCAACATATATTTTGTCATCCAATTTCATGATACTCTGAAGTAATGATCCGTACACCAATCCAACTTGGATGCTCAAGTTTCGTTCTCCCTAGATTGAAGCATTCGTTTGCAGGAACAGTTTGAATTTTCAGGTTTCAATCTGTTTTCTCTTATATTGACAAATATAGTTCAAACTCTAAATCAAACATGGTATGTGCTAGCTTCTTGAAACTTGACACAATGCAGTAGTTCTACGTTCTATCTCTAAGGTTTGTTTCCTCTTGATGTAGTCTTAAGCAAAAACTGGTGAATAACTCATTCAATGAAAGGCATTGTTAGGCTGCCAAAAAACTACAGTCTCCTGTAATCTCAACATATATTTTTTCTTCCGACCTTCATGATACTTTCAAGTAATGAGCAGTACACCAATCAAACTTGGATGCCCAAGTTTTGTTCTCCTAGGTTGAAGCATTCGTTTGCAGTAACAGTTTGAATTTTTAGGTTTCACTCTGTTTTCTCCTACATTGACAGATGCAGTTCGAACTCAAAATCAAACAAGGTTTGTGCTAGCTTCTTGAAACTGAAAAAATAAAGTAGTTCTACGTTCTATCTCTAAGGTTTGCTTCCTCTTGATGTAGCCTAAACCAGGGACTGGCGAATAACACTTATATTGAAAGGGGTTGCCAAACTTCGAGAAAGGAGAGTCTCCTGAAATCTCAACATATATTTTTTCATCCAATCTTCATGATACATTCACGTAATGATCAGTACACCAATCCCACTTGGATTCCCAAGTTTACTTCTCCTAGATTGAAGCATTCGTTTCCAGGAACAGTTTGAATTTTTAGGTTTCTCTCTGTTTTCTCCTATATTGACACATGCAGTTAGAACTCTAAATCAAACACGGTTTGTGCTAGCTTCTTGAAACTTGACACAATAAAGTAGTTCTACGTTCTATACCTAAGGTTTGTTTCGTCTTGATGTAGCCTTAAGCAGAGACTGGCGAATAACACTTTCAATGGAAGGCGTTGTTAAGCTTCCGAAAAACTACCATCTCCTGAAATCTCAACATATATTTTTTCATCCGACCTTCATGATACTTTCAAGTAATAAGCAGTACACCAATCTAACTTGCATGCCTAAGTTTCGTTCTCCTAGGTTGAAGCATTCGTTTGCAGAAACAGGTTGAACTATTACGTTTCACTCTGTTTTCTCCTATATTGACAGATGCAGTTCGAACTCTAAATCAAACACGGTTTGTGCTAGCTTCTTGAAACTTGACACAATACAGTAGATCTACGTTCTATCTCTAAGGTTTGTTTCCTCTTGATGTAGCCTTAAGCAGAGACTGGAGAATAACTCATTCAATGAAAGGCGTTGTTAGGCTGCCAAAAAACTACAGTCTCCTGAAATCACAACATATATTTTTTTTTTTCCGACATTCATGATACTTTCAAGTAATGAGCAGTACACCAATCAAACTTGGATGCCCTAGTTTTGTTCTCCTAGGTTGAAGCATTCGTTTGCAGTAACAGTTTGAATTTTTAGGTTTCACTCTGTTTTCTCCTATATTGACACATGCAGTTAGAACTCTAAATCAAACACGGTTTGTGCTAGCTTCTTGAAAGTTGACACAATACAGTAGTTCTACGTTCTAT
This sequence comes from Callospermophilus lateralis, assembly GCF_048772815.1. NCBI lineage: Eukaryota > Metazoa > Chordata > Mammalia > Rodentia > Sciuridae > Callospermophilus > Callospermophilus lateralis. The sequence continues at coordinate 36,048 of NW_027515670.1, forward strand.
CTCTAAGGTTCGTTTCGTCTTGATGTAGCCTTAAGCAGAGACTGGAGAATAACTCATTCAATGAAAGGCGTTGTTAGGCTGCCAAAATCTACAGTCTCCTGAAATCACAACATATATTTTTTCTTCCGAACTTCATGATACTTTCAAGTAATGAGCAGTACACCAATCAAACTTGGATGCCCAAGTTTCGTTCTCCTATTTTGAAGCATTCGTTTGCAGTAACAGTTTCAATTTTTAGGTTTCACTCTGTTTTTTCCTATATTGACAGATGCAGTTCGAACTCTAAATCAAACACAGTTTGTTCTAGCTTCTTGAAACTTGACACAATACAGTGGTTCTACGTTCTATCACTAAGTTTTGTTTCCTCTTGTTGTAGCCTAATGCAGGGACTGCGAATAACACTTATATGGAAAGGGGTTGCCAAACTTCCAAACACTAGAGTCTCCTTAAATCTCAACATATATTTTTTCATAAAATCTTCATGATACATTCACGTAATGATCAGTACACCAATCAAACTTGGATGCCCAAGTTTTGTTCTCCTAGGTTGAAGCATTCGTTTGCAGTAACAGTTTGAATTTTTAGGTTTCACTCTGTTTTCTCCTACATTGACAGATGCAGTTCGAACTCAAAATCAAACAAGGTTTGTGCTAGCTTCTTGAAACTGAAAAAATAAAGTAGTTCTACGTTCTATCTCTAAGGTTTGCTTCCTCTTGATGTAGCCTAAACCAGGGACTGGCGAATAACACTTATATTGAAAGGGGTTGCCAAACTTCGAGAAAGGAGAGTCTCCTGAAATCTCAACATATATTTTTTCATCCAATCTTCATGATACATTCACGTAATGATCAGTACACCAATCCCACTTGGATTCCCAAGTTTACTTCTCCTAGATTGAAGCATTCGTTTCCAGGAACAGTTTGAATTTTTAGGTTTCTCTCTGTTTTCTCCTATATTGACACATGCAGTTAGAACTCTAAATCAAACACGGTTTGTGCTAGCTTCTTGAAACTTGACACAATAAAGTAGTTCTACGTTCTATACCTAAGGTTTGTTTCGTCTTGATGTAGCCTTAAGCAGAGACTGGCGAATAACACTTTCAATGGAAGGCGTTGTTAAGCTTCCGAAAAACTACCATCTCCTGAAATCTCAACATATATTTTTTCATCCGACCTTCATGATACTTTCAAGTAATAAGCAGTACACCAATCTAACTTGCATGCCTAAGTTTCGTTCTCCTAGGTTGAAGCATTCGTTTGCAGAAACAGGTTGAATTATTACGTTTCACTCTGTTTTCTCCTATATTGACAGATGCAGTTCGAACTCTAAATCAAACACGGTTTGTGCTAGCTTCTTGAAACTTGACACAATACAGTAGATCTACGTTCTATCTCTAAGGTTTGTTTCCTCTTGATGTAGCCTTAAGCAGAGACTGGAGAATAACTCATTCAATGAAAGGCGTTGTTAGGCTGCCAAAAAACTACAGTCTCCTGAAATCACAACATATATTTTTTTTTCCGACATTCATGATACTTTCAAGTAATGAGCAGTACACCAATCAAACTTGGATGCCCTAGTTTTGTTCTCCTAGGTTGAAGCATTCGTTTGCAGTAACAGTTTGAATTTTTAGGTTTCACTCTGTTTTCTCCTATATTGACACATGCAGTTAGAACTCTAAATCAAACACGGTTTGTGCTAGCTTCTTGAAAGTTGACACAATACAGTAGTTCTACGTTCTATCTCTAAGGTTTGTTTCGTCTTGATGTAGCCTTAAGCAGAGACTGGAGAATAACTCATTCAATGAAAGGCGTTGTTAGGCTGCCAAAATCTACAGTCTCCTGAAATCACAACATATATTTTTTCTTCCGAACTTCATGATACTTTCAAGTAATGAGCAGTACACCAATCAAACTTGGATGCCCAAGTTTCGTTCTCCTATTTTGAAGCATTCGTTTGCAGTAACAGTTTCAATTTTTAGGTTTCACTCTGTTTTTTCCTATATTGACAGATGCAGTTCGAACTCTAAATCAAACACAGTTTGTTCTAGCTTCTTGAAACTTGACACAATACAGTGGTTCTACGTTCTATCACTAAGTTTTGTTTCCTCTTGTTGTAGCCTAATGCAGGGACTGCGAATAACACTTATATGGAAAGGGGTTGCCAAACTTCCAAACACTAGAGTCTCCTTAAATCTCAACATATATTTTTTCATAAAATCTTCATGATACATTCACGTAATGATCAGTACACCAATCCCACTTGGATGCCCAAGTTTAGTTCTCCTAGATTGAAGCATTCGTTTCCAGGAACAGTTTGAATTCTTAGGATTCACTCTGTTTTCTCCTATATTGTCAGATGCAGTTCGAACTCTAAATAAAACAAGGTTTGTGCTAGCTTCTTGAAACTTGAAAAAATAAAGTAGTTCTACGTTCTATCTCTAAGGTTTGCTTCCTCTTGATATAGCCTAAAGCAGGGACTGGCGAATAACACTTATATTGAAAGGGGTTGCCAAACTTCGAAAAACGAGAGTCTCCTGAAATCTCAACATATATTTTTTTTTCCGACCTTCATGATACTTTCAAGTAATGAGCAGTACACCAATCAAACTTGGATGCCCAAGTTTCGTTCTATTAGGTTGAAGCATTCGTTTGCAGTAACAGTTTGAATTTTTAGGTTTCACTCTGTTTTCTACTATATTGACAGATGCAGTTCGAACTCTAAATCAAACACAGTTTGTGCTAGCTTCTTGAAACTTGACACAATACAGTAGTTCTACGTTCTATCTCTAAGTTTTGTTTCCTCTTGATGTAGCATAATGCAGGGACTGCGAATAACACTTACATGGAAACCGGTTGCAAAACTTTCAAACACTACAGTCCCTGAAATCTCAACATATATTTTTTCATCCAATCTTTATGATACATTCACGTAATGATCAGTACACCAATCCCACTTGGATGCCCAAGTTTAGTTCTCCTAGGTTAAAGCATTCATTTGCAGAAACCGTTTGAATTTTTACGTTTCACTCTGTTTTCTCCTACATTGACAGATGCAGTTCCAACTCTAATTCAACACGGTTGTGCTAGCTTCTTGAAACTTGACACAATACAGTAGTTCTAAGTTCTATCTCTAAGGTTTGTTTCCTCTTGATGTGCCTTAAGCAAAGTCTGGCGAATAACTAATTCAATAAAATGCGTTGTTAGGTTGCCAAAAAACTACAGTCTCCTGTAATATCAACATATATTTTTTTCTTCCGACCTTCATGATACTTTCAAGTAATGAGCAGTACACCAATCAAAATTGGATGCCCAAGATTCGTTCTCCTAGGTTGAAGCATTCGTTTGCAAAAACAGTTTGAATTTTTAGGTTTCACTCTGTTTTCTCCTATATTGACAGATGCAATTCGAACTCTAAATCAAACACGGTTTGTGCTAGCTTCTTGAAACTTGACACAATACAGTAGTTCTACGTTCTATTTCTAAGGTTTGTTTCGTCTTGATGTAGCCTTAAGCAGAGACTGGAGAAATAACTCATTCAATGAAAAGCAATGTTAGGCTGCCAAAAAACTACAGTGTCCTGAAATCACAACATATATTTTTTCTTCTGACCTTCAAGATACTTTCAAGTTATGAGCAGTACACCAATCAAACTTGGATGCCCAAGTTTCGTTCTCCTTGGTTGAAGCATTCTTTTGCAGTAACAGTTTGAATTTTTAGGTTTCACTCTGTTTTCTCCTATATTGACAGATGCAGTTCGAACTCTAAATCAAACACAGTTTTGTGCTAGCTTCTTGAAACTTGACACAATACAGTAGTTCTACGTTCTCTCTCTAAGTTTTGTTTCCTCTTGATGTAGCCTAATGCAGGGACTGCGAATAACACTTATATGGAAAGGGGTTGCCAAACTTCCAAACACTAGAGTCTCCTGAAATCTCAACATATATTTTTTCATAAAATCTTCATGATACATTCACGTAATGATCAGTACACCAATCCCACTTGGATGCCCAAGTTTAGTTCTCCTAGATTGAAGCATTCGTTTCCAGGCACAGTTTGAATTTTTAGGTTTCACTCTGTTTTCTCCTATTTTGACAGATGCAGTTTGAACTCTAAATCAAACAAGGTTTGTGCTAGCTTCTTGAAACTTGAAAAAATAAAGTAGTTCTACGTTCTATCTCTAAGGTTTGCTTCCTCTTGATGTAGCCTAAAGCAGTTACTCGCGAATAACACTTATATTGAACGGGGTGGCCAAACTTCGAAAAACGAGAGTCTCCTGAAATCTCAACATATATTTTTTCATCCAATCTTCATGATACATTCACGTAATGATCAGTACACCAATCCCACTTGGATGCCCAAGTTTAGTTCTCCTAGATTGAAGCATTCGTTTCCAGGAACAGTTTGAATTTTTAGGTTTCACTCTGTTTTCTCCTATATTGACACATGCAGTACGAACTCTAAATCAACACGGTTTTGTTCTAGCTTCTTGAAACTTGACACAATACAGTAGTTCTACGTTCTATCACTAAGGTTTGTTTCCTCTTGATGTAGCCTTAAGCAGAGACTGGAGAATAACTCATTCAATGAAAGGCGTTGTTAGGCTGCCAAAAACTACAGTCTCCTGAAATCACAACATATATTTTTTCTTCCGACCTTCATGATACTTTCAAGTAATGAGCAGTACACCAATCAAACTTGGATGCCCTAGTTTCGTTCTCCTAGGTTGAAGCATTCGTTTGCAGGAACAGTTTGAATTTTTACGTTTCACTCTGTTTTCTCCTATATTGACACATGCAGTTAGAACTCTAAATCAAACACGGTTTGTGCTACCTTCTTAAAACTTGACAGAATAAAGTAGTTCTATGTTCTATTCCTAAGGTTTGTGTCCTCTTGATGTAGTCTTAAGCAGAGACTGGCGAATAACACTTTCAATGAAAGGCGTTGTTAAGCTTCCAAAAAACTACCATCTCCTGAAATCTCAAAATATATTTTTTCATCCGACCTTCATGATACTTTCAAGTAATAAGCAGTACACCAATCAAACTTGGATGCCCAAGTTTCGTTCTCCTAGGTTGAAGCATTCGTTTGCAGAAACAGTTTGAATTTTTACGTTTCACTCTGTTTTCTCCTATATTGACACATGCAGTTAGAACTATAAATCAAACACAGTTTGTGCTACCTTTCTAAAACTTGACACAATAAAGTAGTTCTATGTTCTATACCTAAGGTTTGCTTCCTCTTGATGTAGCCTAAAGCAGGGACTGGGGAATAACAATTATATTGAAAGGGGTTGCCAAACTTCGAAAAACGAGAGTCTCCTGAAATCTCAACCTATATTTTTTCATCCAATCTTCATGATACATTCACGTAATGATCAGTAACACCAATCCACTTGGATGCCCAAGTTTAGTTCTCCTAGATTGAAGCATTCGTTTGCAGGAACAGTTTGAATTTTTAGGTTTCACTCTGTTTTCTCCTATATTGACACATGCAGTTAGAACTCTAAATCAAACACGGTTTGTGCTAGCTTCTTGAAACTTGACACAATACAGTAGTTCTACGTTCTATCTCCAAGGTTTGATTCCTCTTGATGTAGCCTTAAGCAGAGACTGGAGAATAACTCATTCAATGAAAGGCGTTGTTATCCTGCCAAAAAACTACAGTCTCCTTAAATCACAATATATATTTTTTCTTCTGACCTTCATGATACTTTCAAGTAATGAGCAGTACACCAATCAAACTTGGATGCCCTAGTTTCGTTCTCCTAGGTTGAAGCATTCGTTTGCAAAAACAGTTTGAAATTTTAGGTTTCACTTTGTTTTCTCCTATATTGACACATGCAGTTAGAACTCTAAATCAAACACGGTTTGTGCTAGCTTCTTGAAACTTGACACAATAAAGTAGTTCTACTTTCTATACCTAAGGTTTGTTTCCTCTTGATGTAGCCTTAAGCAGAGACTGGCGAATAACACTTTCAATGAAAGGCGTTGTTAGGCTGCCAAAAAACTACAGTCTCCTGAAATCACAACATATATTTTTTCTTCCGACCTTCATGATATTTTCAAGTAATGAGCAGTACACCAATCAAACTTGGATGCCAAAGTTTCGTTCTCCTAGGTTGAAGCATTCGTTTCCAGTAACAGTTTGAATTTTTAGGTTTCACTCTGTTTTCTCCTACATTGACAGATGCATTTCGAACTCTAAATCAAAACCAGTTTGTGCTAGCTTCTTGAAACTTGACACAATACAGTAGTTTCTACATTCTATCTATAAAGTTTTGTTTCCTCTTGATGTAGCCTAATGCAGGGACTGCGAATAACACTTATATGGAAAGGGGTTGCCAAACTTCCAAATACTAGAGTCTCCTGAAATCTCAACATATATTTTTTCATCCAATTTTCATGATACATTCACGTAATGATCAGTACACCAATCCCACTTGGATGCCCACGTTTAGTTCTCCTAGATTGAAGCATTCGTTTCCAGGAACAGTTTGAATTTTTAGGTTTCACTCTGTTTTCTCCTATATTGACAGATGCAGTTCGAACTCGTAATCAAACACGGTTTGTGCTAGCTTCTTGAAACTTGACACAATAAAGTAGTTCTACGATCTATCTCTAAGGATTGTTTCCTCTTGATGTAGCCTTAAGCAAGTCTGGCGAATAACTCATTCAATGAAATGCGTTGTTAGGTTGCCAAAAAACTACAGTCTCCTGTAATCTCAACATATATTTTTTTCTTTCGACCTTCATGATATATTCAAGTCATGAGCAGTACACCAATAAAACTTGGATGCCCTAGTTTCGTTCTTCTAGGTTGAAGCATTCGTTTGCAGTAACAGTTTGAATTTTTAGGTTTCACTCTGTTTTCTCCTATATTGACAGATGCAGTTCGAACTCTAAATCAACACGGTTTGTGCTAGCTTCTTTTAACTTGACACAATAAAGTAGTTCTACGTTCAATCTCTAAGGTTTTTTCCACTTGATGTAGTTTTAAGCAAAGACTGGTGAATAACTCATTCAATGAAAGGCGTTGTTAGGTTGGCAAAAAACAACAGTCTCCTGTAATCTCAACATATATCTTTTCTTCCGACCTTCATGATACTTTCAAGTAATGAGCAGTACACCAATCAAACTTGGATGCCCAAGTTTTGTTATCCTAGGTTGAAGCATTCGTTTGCAGTAACAGTTTGAATTTTTAGGTTTCACTCTGTTTTCTCCTTATATTGACAGATGCAGTTCGAACTCTAAATCAAACACGGTTTGGGCTAGCTTCTTGAAACTTGACACAATACAGTAGTTCTACGTTCTATCTCTAAGGTTTGTTTCCCTCTTGATGTAGCCTTAAGCAGAGACTGGAGAATAACTCATTCAATGAAAGGCGTTTGTTAGGCTGCCAAAAAACTACAGTCTCCTTAAATCACAACATATTATTTTTTCTTCCGACCTTCATGATACTTTCAAGTAATGAGCAGTACACCAATCAAACTTGGATGCCCAAGTTTCGTTCTCCTAGGTTGAAGCATTCGTTTGCAGTAACAGTTTGAATTTTTAGGTTTCACTCTGTTTTCTCCTATATTGACAGATGCATTTCGAACTCTTAATCAAACACGGTTTGTGCTAGCTTCTTGAAACTTGACACAATAGAGTAGTTCTACGTTCTATCTCTAAGGTTTGTTTCCTCTTGATGTATCCTTAAGCAGAGACTGGAGAATAAACTCATTCAATGAAAGGCGTTGTTAGGCTGCCAAAAAACTACAGCCTCCTGAAATCACAACATATATTTTTTCTTCCGACCTTCATGATACTTTCAAGTAATGAGCAGTACACCAATCAAACTTGGATGCCCAAGTTTCGTTCTCTTAGGTTGAAGCATTCGTTTGCAGTAACAGTTTGAATTTTTAGGTTTCACTCTGTTTTCTCCTATATTGACAGATGCAGTTCGAACTGCAACTCAAGTTGTTTAAGTTTGTTCCTTTGAGGGGGGTGAGAAAACAGAGTTGCCAAACTCTAAAAATCTAGACTGTTCCTGGAAATCTAATGCAGGGACTGCGAATAACACTTATATGGAAAAAGGTTGCCAAACTTCCAAACACTAGAGTCTCCTGAAATCTCAACATATATTTTTTCATCCAATCTTCATGATACATTCACGTAATGATCAGTACACCAATCCCACTTGGATGCCCAAGTTTAGTTCTCCTAGAATGAAGCATTCGTTTCCAGGAAAAGTTTGAATTTTTAGGTTTCACTCTGTTTTCTCCTATATTGACAGATGCAGTTCGAACTCTAAATCAACACGGTTTGTGCTAGCTTCTTGAAACTTGACACAATACAGTAGTTCTACGTTCGATCTCTAAGGTTTTTTTCCACTTGATGTAGCCTTAAGCAAAGACTGGGGAATAACTCATTAAATGAAATGCGTTGTTAGGTTGCCAAAAAACTACAGTCTCCTGTAATCTCAACATATATTTTTTCTTCCGACCTTCATGATACTTTCAAGTAATGAGCAGTACACGAATCAAACTTGGATGCCCTAGTTTCGTTCTCCTAGGTTGAAGCATTCGTTTGCAGTAACAGTTTGAATTTTTAGGTTTCACTCTGTTTTCTCCTATATTGACAGATGCATTTCGAACTCGTAATCAAACACGGTTTGTGCTAGCTTCTTGAAACTTGACACAATAGAGTAGTTCTACGTTCTATCTCTAAGGTTTGTTTCCTCTTGATGTATCCTTAAGCAGAGACTGGAGAATAACTCATTCAATGAAAGGCGTTGTTAGGCTGCCAAAAAACTACAGCCTCCTGAAATCACAACATATATTTTTTCTTCCGACCTTCATGATACTTTCAAGTAATGAGCAGTACACCAATCAAACTTGGATGCCCAAGTTTCGTTCTCCTAGGTTGAAGCATTCGTTTGCAGTAACAGTTTGAATTTTTAGGTTTCACTCTGTTTTCTCCTATATTGACAGATGCAGTTCGAACTCTAAATCAAACACAGTTTGTGCTAGCTTCTTGAAACTTGACACAATACAGTAGTTCTACGTTCTATCTCTAAGTTTTGTTTCCTTTTGATGTAGCCTAATGCAGGGACTGCGCATAACACTTATATGGAAAAAGGTTGCCAAACTTCCAAACACTAGAGTCTCCTGAAATCTCAACATATATTTTTTCATCCAATCTTCATGATACATTCACGTAATGATCAGTACACCAATCCCACTTGGATGCCCAAGTTTAGTTCTCCTAGATTGAAGCATTCGTTTCCAGGAACAGTTTGAATTTTTAGGTTTCACTCTGTTTTCTCCTACATTGACAGATGCAGTTCGAACTCTAAATCAACACGGTTTGTGCTAGCTTCTTGAAACTTGACACAATACAGTAGTTCTACGTTCTATCTCTAAGGTTTGTTTCCACTTGATGTAGCCTTAAGCAAAGACTGGCGAATAACTCATTAAATGAAATGCGTTGTTAGGTTGCCAAAAAACTACAGTCTCCTGTAATCTCAACATATATTTTTTCTTCCGACCTTCATGATACTTTAAATTAATGAGCAGTACACGAATCAAACTTTGATGCCCTAGTTTCGTTCTTCCAGGCTGAAGCATTCGTTTGCACTAACAGTTTGAATTTTTAGGTTTCACTCTCTTTTCTCCTATATTGACAGATGCAGTTCGAACTCTAAATCAACACGGTTTGTGCTAGCTTCTTGAAACTTGACACAATACAGTAGTTCTACGATCTATCTCTAAGGATTGTTTCCTCTTGATGTAGCCTTAAGCAAAGTCTGGCGAATAACTCATTCAATGAAATGCGTTGTTAGGTTGCCAAAAAACAACAGTCTCCTGTAATCTCAACATATATTTTTTCTTCCGACCTTCATGATACTTTCAAGTAATGAGCAGTACACCAATCAAACTTGGATGCCCAAGTTTCGTTCTTCTACGTTGAAGCATTCGTTTGCAGTAACAGTTTGAATTTTTAGGTTTCACTCTGTTTTCTCCTATATTGACAGATGCAGTTCGAACTCTAAATCAAACACGGTTTGTGCTAGCTTCTTGAAACTTGACACAATACAGTAGTTCTACGTTCTATCTCTAAGGTTTGTTTCCTCTTGATGTAGCCTTAAGCAGAGACTGGAGAATAACTCATTCAATGAAAGGCGTTGTTAGGCTGCCAAAAAACTGCAGTCTCCTGAAATCACAACGTATATTTTTTCTTCCGACCTTCATGATACTTTCATGTAATGAGCAGTACACAAGTCAAACTTGGATGCCCAAGTTTTGTTCTCCTAGGTTGAAGCATCGTTTGCAGTAACAGTTTGAATTTTTAGGTTTCACTCTGTTTTCTCCTATATTGACAGATGCAGTTCGAACTCTAAAACAAACACAGTTTGTGCTAGCTTCTTGAAACTTGACACAATACAGTAGTTCTATGTTCTATCTCTAGGTTTTGTTTTCTCTTGATGTAGCCTAATGCAGGGACTGTGAATAACACTTATATGAAAATGGGTTGCCAAACTTCCAAACACTAGAGTCTCCTGAAATCTCAACATATATTTTTTCATCCAATCTTCATGATACCTTCACGAAATGATCAGTACACCAATCCCACTTGGATGCCCAAGATTAGTTCTCCTAGATTGAAGCATTCATTTCCAGGAACAGTTTGAATTTTAGGTTTCACTCTTTTTTCTCCTATATTGACAGATGCTGTTCGAACTCTAAATCAACAGGGTTTGTGCTAGCTTCTTGAAACTTGACACAATACAGTAGTTCTACGTTCTATCTCTAAGGTTTGTTTCCTCTTGATGTAGCCTTAAGCAGAGACTGGAGAATAACTCATTCAATGAAAGGCGTTGTTAGGCTGCCAAAAAACTATAGTCTCCTGAAATCACAACATATATTTTTTCTTCCGACCTTCATGATACTTTCAAGTAATGAGCAGTACACCAATCAAACTTGGATGCCCAAGTTTCGTTCTCCTAGGTTGAAGCATTCCTTTGCAGTAACAGTTTGAATTTTTAGGTTTCACTCTGTTTTCTCCTATATTGACAGATGCAGTTCGAACTCTAAATCAAACACAGTTTGTCCTAGCTTCTTGACACTTGACACAATACAGTAGTTCTACGTTCTATCTCTAGGTTTCGTTTCCTCTTGATGTAGCCTAATGCAGGGACTGCGAATAACACTTATATGGAAAGGGGTTGCCAAACTTGGAAACACTAGAGTCTCCTGAAATCTCAACATATATTTTTTCATCCAATCTTCATGATACATTCACGTAATGATCAGTACACCAATCCCACTTGGATGCCCAAGTTTAGTTCTCCTAGATTGAAGCATTCGTTTCCAGGAACAGTTTGAATTTTTAGGTTTCGCTCTGTTTTCTCCTATACTGACAGATGCAGTACGAACTCTAAATCAACACGGTTTGTGCTAGCTTCTTGAAACTTGACACAATACAGTAGTTCTACGTTCTATCTCTAAGGTTTGTTTGCTCTTGATGTAGCCTTAAGCAGAGACTGGAGAATAACTCATTCAATGAAAGGCGTTGTTAGGCTGCCAAAAAACTACAGTCTCCTGAAATCACAACATATATTTTTTTTTCCGACATTCATGATACTTTCAAGTAATGAGCAGTACACCAATCAAACTTGGATGCCCTAGTTTCGTTCTCCTAGGTTGAAGCATTCGTTTGCAGTAACAGTTTGAATTCTTAGGTTTCGCTCTTTTTTCTCCTATACTGACAGATGCAGTACGAACTCTAAATCAACACGGTTTGTGCTAGCTTCTTGAAACTTGACACAATACAGTAGTTCTATGTTCTATCTCTAAGGTTTGTTTGCTCTTGATGTAGACTTAAGCAGAGACTGGAGAATAACTCATTCAATGAAAGGCGTTGTTAGGCTGCCAAAAAACTGCAGTCTCCTGAAATCACAACATATATTTTTTCTTCCGACCTTCATGATACTTTCAGGTAATGAGCAGTACACCAATCAAACTTGGATGCCCTAGTTTCGTTCTCCTAGGTTGAAGCATTCGTTTGCAGGAACAGTTTCAATTTTTACGTTTCACTCTGTTTTCTCCTATATTGACACATGCAGTTAGAACTCTAAATCAAACACGGTTTTTGCTAGCTTCTTGAAACTTGACACAATAAAGTAGTTCTACGTTCTATACCTAAGGTTTGTTTCCTCTTGATGTAGCCTTAAGCAGAGACTGGCGAATAACACTTTCAATGGAAAGGCGTTGTTATGCTTCCAAAAAACTACCATCTCCTGAAATCTCAACATATATTTTTTCATCCGACCTTCATGATACTTTCAAGTAATAAGCAGTACACCAATCAAACTTGTATGCCAAAGTTTCGTTCTCCTAGGTTGAAGCATTCGTTTGCAGAAACAGTTTGAATTTTTACGTTTCACTCTGTTTTCTCCTATATTGACAGATGCAGTTCGAACTCTAAATCAAACACGGTTTGTGCTAGCTTCTTGAAACTTGACACAATACAGAAGTTCTACGTTCTATCTCTCAGTTTTGTTTCCTCTTTATGTAGCCTAATGCAGGGACTGCGAATAACACTTATATGGAAAGGGGTTGCCAAACTTCCAAACACTAGAGTCTCCTGAAATCTCAACATATATTTTTTCATCCAATCTTCATGATACATTCACATAATGATCAGTACACCAATTCCACTTGGATGCCCAAGTTTAGTTCTCCTAGATTGAAGCATTCGTTTCCAGGAACAGTTTGAATTTTTAGGTTTCACTCTGTTTTCTCCTATATTGACAGATGCATTTCGAACTCTAAATCAACACGGTTTGTGCTAGCTTCTTGAAACTTGACACAATACAATAGTTCTACGTTCTATCTCTAAGGTTTGTTTCCTCTTGATGTAGCCATAAGCAAACTGGCGAATAACTCATTCAATGAAAGGCGTTGTTAGGTTCGCAAAAAACTACAGTCTCGTGTAATCTCAACATATATTTTTTCTTCTGACCTTCATGATACTTTCAAGTAATGAGCAGTACACCAATCAAACTTGGATGCCCAAGTTTTGTTCTCCTAGGTTGAAGCATTCGTTTGCAGGAACAGTTTCAATTTTTACGTTTCACTCTGTTTTCTCCTATATTGACAGATGCATTTCGAACTGTAAATCAAACACGGTTTGTGCTAGCTTCTTGAAACTTGACACAATAAAGTAATTCTACGTTCTATACATAAGGTTTGTTTCCTCTTGATGTAGCCTTAAGCAGAGACTGGCGAATAACACTTTAAATGAAAGGCGTTGTTAAGCTTCCAAAAAACTACGGTCTCCTGAAATCTCAACATATATTTTTTCATCCGACCTTCATGATACTTTCTAATAATAAGCAGTACACCAATCAAACTTGGATGCCCAAGTTTCGTTCTCATAGGTTGAAGCATTCGTTTGCAGAAACAGTTTGAATTTTTACGTTTCACTCTGTTTTCTCCTATATTGACAGATGCTGTTCGAACTCTAAATCAAACACGGTTTGTGCTAGCTTCTTGAAACTTGACACAATACAGTAGTTCTACATTCTATCTCTAAGGTTTGTTTCCTCTTGATGTAGCCTTAAGCAGAGACTGGAGAATAACTCATTCAATGAAAGGCGTTGTTAGGCTGCCAAAAAACTACAGTCTCCTGAAATCACAACATATATTTTTCTTCCGACCTTCATGATACTTTCAAGTAATGAGCAGTAAACAATCAAACTTGGATGCCCAAGTTTCGTTCTCCTAGGTTGAAGCATTCGTTGCAGTAACAGTTTGAATTTTTAGGATTCACTCTGTTTTTTCCTATATTGACAGATGCAGTTCGAACTCTAAATCAAACACAGTTTGTGCTAGCTTCTTGAAACTTGACACAATACTGTAGCTCTACGTTTTATCTCTGAGGTTTGTTTCGTCTCGATGTAGCCTTAAGCAGAGACTGGAGAATAACTCATTCAATGAAAGGCGTTGTTAGGCTGCCAAAAAACTAAAGTCTCCTGAAATCACAACATACATTTTTACTTCCGACCTTCATGATACTTTCAAGTAATGAGCAGTAAACAATCAAACTTGGATGCCCAAGTTTCGTTCTCCTAGGTTGAAGCATTCGTTTGCAGTAACAGTTTGAATTTTTAGGTTTCACTCTGTTTTCTTCTATATTGACAGATGCAGTTCGAACTCTAAATCAAACCCAGTTTGTGCTAGCTTGTTGAAACTTCACACAATACAGTAGTTCTATGTTCTATCTCTAGGTTTTGTTTCCTTTGATGTAGCCTAATGCAGGGACTGCGAATAACACTTCTATGGAAAGGGGTTGCCAAACTTCCAAACATTAGAGTCTCCTGAAATCTCAACATATATTTTTTCATCCAATCTTCATGATACATTCACGTAATGATCAGTACACCAATCCCACTTGGATGCCCAAGTTTAGTTCTCCTAGATTGAAGCATTCGTTTGCAGGAACAGTTTCAATTTTTACGTTTCACTCTGTTTTCTCCTATATTGACAGATGCATTTGGAACTGTAAATCAAACACGGTTTGTGCTAGCTTCTTGAAACTTGACACAATAAAGTAGTTCTACGTTCTATACATAAGGTTTGTTTCCTCTTGATGTAGCCTTAAGCAGAGACTGGCGAATAACACTTTCAATGAAAGGCGTTGTTAAGCTTCCAAAAAACTACCGTCTCCTGAAGTCACAACATATATTTATTCTTCCGACCTTCATGATACTTTCAAGTAATGAGCAGTACACCAATCAAACTTGGATGCCCAAGTTTCGTTCTCCTAGGTTGAAGCATTGGTTTGTAGAAACAGTTTGAATTTTTACGATTCACTCTGTTTTCTCTTATATTGACAGATGCAGTTCGAACTCTAAATCAAACACGGTTTGTGCTAGCTTCTTGAAACTTGACACAATACAGTAGTTCTACGTTCTATCTCTAAGGTTTGTTTCCTCTTGATGTAGCCTTAAGCAGAGACTGGAGAATAACTCATTCAATGAAATGTGTTGTTAGGTTGCCAAAAAACTACAGTCTCCTGTAATCTCAACATATATTTTTTCTTCCGACCTTCATGATACTTTCAAGTAATGAGCAGTACACCAATCAAACTTTTAATGCCCTAGTTTCGTTCTTCTAGGTTGAAGCATTCGTTTGCAGGAACAGTTTCAATTTTTAGGTTTCACTCTGTTTTCTCCTATATTGACAGATGCAGTTCGAACTCTAAATCAACACGGTTTGTGCTAGCTTCAGGAAACTTGACACAATACAGTAGTTCTACGTTCTATCTCTAAGGTTTGTTTTCTCTTGATGTAGTCTTAAGCAAAGACTGGTGAATAACTCATTCAATGAAAGGCGTTGTTAGGTTGGCAAAAAACTACAGTCTCCTGTAATCTCAACATATATTTTTTCATCCGACCTTCATGATACTTTCAAGTAATAAATAGTACACCAATCAAACTTCGATGCCCAAGTTTCGTTCTCCTCGGTTGAAACATTCGTTTGCAGTAACAGTTTGAATTTTTAGGTTTCACTCTGTTTTTTCCTATATTGACAGATGCAGTTTGAACACTAAATCAACACAGTTTGTGCTAGCTTCTTGAAACTAGACACAATACAGTAGTTCTACATTCTATCTCTAAGGTTTGTTTCCTCTTTATGTAGCCTTAAGCAAAGACTGGCGAATAACTCATTCAATGAAATGCGTTGTAAGGCTGACAAAAAACTACAGTCTCCTGAAATCACAACATATATTTTTTCTTCCGACCTTCATGATACTTTCAAGTAATGAGCAGTACACCAATCAAACTTGGATGCCCAAGTTTCGTTCTCCTAGGTTGAAGCATTCGTTTGCAGTAACAGTTTGAATTTTTAGGTTTCACTCTGTTTTCTCCTATATTGACAGATGCAGTTCGAACTCTAAATCAAACACAGTTTGTCCTAGCTTCTTGAAACTTGACACAATACAGTAGTTCTACGTTCTATCTCGAGGTTTTGTTTCCTCTTGATGTAGCCTAATGCAGGGACTGCGAATAACACTTATATGGAAAGGGGTTGCCAAACTTGGAAACACAAGAGTCTCCTGAAATCTCAACGTATATTTTTTCATCCAATCTTCATGATACATTCATGTAATGATCAGTACACCAATCCCACTTGGATGCCCAAGTTTAGTTCTCCTAGATTGAAGCATTCGTTTCCAGGAACAGTTTGAATTTTTAGGTTTCGCTCTGTTTTCTCCTATATTGACAGATGCAGTACGAACTCTAAATCAACACGGTTTGTGCTAGCTTCTTGAAACTTGACACAATACAGTAGTTCTACGTTCTATCTCTAAGGTTTGTTTGCTCTTGATGTAGCCTTAAGCAGAGACTGGAGAATAACTCATTCAATGAAAGGCGTTGTTAGGCTGCCCAAAAACTACAGTCTCCTGAAATCACAACATATATTTTTTTCTTCCGACATTCATGATACTTTCAAGTAATGAGCAGTACACCAATCAAACTTGGATGCCCAAGTTTCGTTCTCCTAGGTTGAAGCATTCGTTTGCAGTAACAGTTTGAATTTTTAGGTTTCACTCTGTTTTCTCCTATATTGACAGATGCAGTTCGAACTCTAAATCAAACACAGTTTGTGCTAGCTTCTTGAAACTTGACACAATACAGTAGTTCTACGTTCTATCTCTACGGTTTGTTTCCACTTGATATAGCCTTAAGCAAAGACTGGCGAATAACTCATTCAATGAAATGTGTTGTTAGGTTGCCAAAAAACTGCAGTCTCCTGTAATCTCAACATATATTTTTTCTTCCGACCTTCATGATACTTTCAAGTAATGAGTAGTACACCAATCAAACTTGGATGCCCTAGTTTCGTTCTTCTAGGTTGAAGCATTCGTTTGCAGTAACAGTTTGAATTTTTAGGTTTCACTCTGTTTTCTCCTATATTGACAGATGCAGTTCGAACTCTAAATCAACACGGTTTGTGCTAGCTTCTTGAAACTTGACACAATACAGTAGTTCTACGTTCTATCTCTAAGTTTTGTTTCCTCTTGATGTAGCCTAATGCAGGGACTGCGAATAACACTTATATGGAAAGGGGTTGCCAAACTTCCAAACACTAGAGTCTCCTGAAATCTCAAAATATATTTTTTCATAAAATCTTCATGATATATTCACGTAAAGATCAGTACACCCATCCCACTTGGATGCCCAAGTTTAGTTCTCCTAGATTGAAGCATTCGTTTCCAGGAACAGTCTGAATTTTTAGGTTTCACTCTGTTTTCTCCTATATTGACAGATGCAGTTCGAACTCTAAATCAAACAAGGTTTTTGCTAGCTTCTTGAAACTTGAAAAAATAAAGTAGTTCTACGTTGTATCTCTAAGGTTTGCTTCCTCTTGATGTAGCCTAAAGCAGGGACTGGTGAATAACACTTATATTGAAATTGTTGCCAAACTTCGAAAAACGAGAGTCTCCTGAAATCTCAACATATATTTTTTCATCCAATCTTCATGATATATTCACGTAATGATCAGTAGACCAATCCCACTTGGATGCCCAAGTTTAGTTCTCCTAGAGTGAAGCAGTCGTTTCCAGGAACAGTTTGAATTTTTAGGTTTCACTCTGTTTTCTTCTATATTGACACATGCAGTTAGAACTCTAAATCAAACACGGTTTGTGCTAGCTTCTTGAACCTTGACACAATTCAGTAGTTCTACGTTCTATCTCTAAGATTTGTTTCGTCTTGATGTAGCCTTAAGCAGAGACTGGCGAATAACTCATTCAATGAAAGGCGTTGTTAGGCTGCCAAAAAACTACAGTCTCCTGAAATCACAACATATATTTTTCCTTCCACCTTCATGATACTTTCAAGTAATGAGCAGTACACCAATCAAACTTGGATGCCCTAGTTTCGTTCTCTTAGGTTGAAGCATTCGTTTGCAGTAACAGTTTGAATTTTTAGGTTTCACTCTGTTTTCTCCTATATTGACAGATGCAGTTCGAACTCTAAATCAAACACGGTTTGTGCTAGCTTCTTGAAACTTTACACAATACAGTAGTTCTATGTTCTATCTCTAAGTTTTGTTTCATCTTGATGTAGCTTTAAGCAGAGACTGGAGAATAACTCATTCAATGAAAGGTGTTGTAAGGCTGACAAAAAACTACAGTCTCCTGAAATCACAACATATATTTTTTCTTCCAACCTTCATGATACTTTCAAGTAATGAGCAGTACACCAATCAAACTTGGATGCCCAAGTTTCGTTCTCCTAGGTTGAAGCATTCGTTTGCAGTAACAGTTTGAATTTTTAGGTTTCACTCTGTTTTCTCCTATATTGACAGATGCAGTTCGAAATCTAAATCAAACACAGTTTGTCCTAGCTTCTTGAAACTTGACACAATACAGTAGTTCTACGTTCTATCTCTAGGTTTTGTTTCCTCTTGATGTAGCCTAATGCAGGGACTGCGAATAACACTTATATGGAAAGGGTTTGCCAAACTTGGAAACACTAGAGTCTCCTGAAATCTCAACATATATTTTTTCATCCAATCTTCATGATACATTCACGTAATGATCAGTACACCAATCCCACTTGGATGCCCAAGTTTAGTTCTCCTAGATTGAAGCATTCGTTTCCAGGAACAGTTTGAATTTTTAGGTTTCGCTCTGTTATCTCCTATATTGACAGATGCAGTACGAACTCTAAATCAACACGGTTTGTGCTAGCTTCTTGAAACTTGACACAATACAGTAGTTCTACGTTCTATCTCTAAGGTTTGTTTGCTCTTGATGTAGCCTTAAGCAAAGACTGGAGAATAACTCATTCAATGAAAGGCGTTGTTAGGCTGCCAAAAAACTTCAGTCTCCTGAAATCACAACATATAATTTTTTCTTCCGACATTCATGATACTTTCAAGTAATTAGCATACACCAATCAAACTTGGATGCCCTAGTTTCGTTCTCCTAGGTTGAAGCATTCGTTTGCAGTAACAGTTTGAATTTTTAGGTTTCACTCTGTTTTCTCCTATATTGACACATGCAGTTAGAACTCTAAATCAAACACGGTTTGTGCTAGCTTCTTGAAACTTGACACAATACAGTAGTTCTACGTTCTATTTCTAAGGTTTGTTTCCTCTTGATGTAGCCTGAAGCAGAGACTGGAGAATAACTCATTCAATGAAAGGCGTTGTTAGGCTGCCAAAAAACTACAGTCTCCTGAAATCACAACATATATTTTTTCTTCCGACCTTCATGATACTTTCAAGTAATGAGCAGTACACCAATCAAACTTGGATGCCCTAGTTTTGTTCTCCTAGGTTGAAGCATTCGTTTGCAGGAACAGTTTCAATTTTTACGTTTCACTCTGTTTTCTCCTATATTGACACATGCAGTTAGAACTCTAAAACAAACACGGTTTGTGCTAGCTTCTTGAAACTTGAAACAATAAAGTAGTTCTATGTTCTATACCTAAGGATTGTTTCCTCTTGATGTAGCCTTAAGCAGAGACTGGCGAAGAACACTTTAAATGAAAGGCGTTGTTAAGCTTCCAAAAAACTACCATCTCCTGAAATCTCTACATATATTTTTTCATCCGACCTTCATGATACTTTCAAGTAATAAGCAGTACAGCAATCAAACTTGGATGCCAAAGTTTCGTTCTCCTAGGTTGAAGCATTCGTTTGCAGAAACAGTTTGAATTTTTACGTTTCACTCTGTTTTCTCCTATATTGACAGATGCAGTTCGAACTCTAAATCAAACACGGTTTGTGCTAGCTTCTTGAAACTTGACACAATACAGTAGTTCTACGTTCTATCTCTAAGGTTTGTTTCCTCTTGATGTAGCCTTAAGCAGAGACTGGAGAATAACTCATTCAATGAAAGGCGTTGTTAGGCTGCCTAAAAACTACAGTCTCCTGAAATAACAACATATATTTTTTCTTCCGACCTTCATGATACTTTCAAGTAATGAGCAGTACACCAATCAAACTTGGATGCCCAAGTTTCCTTCTCCTAGGTTGAAGCATTCGTTTGCAGTAACAGTCTGAATTTTTAGGTTTCACTCTGTTTTCTCCTATATTGACAGATGCAGTTCGAACTCTAAATCAAACACAGTTTGTTCTAGCTTCTTGAAACTTGACACAATACAGTAGTTCTACGTTCTATCTCTAAGTTTTGTTTCCTCTTGATGTAGCCTAATGCAGGGACTGCGAATAACACTTATATGGAAAGGGGTTGCCAAACTTCCAAACACTAGAGTCTCCTGAAATCTCAAAATATATTTTTTCATCCAATCTTCATGATACATTCACGTAATGATCAGTACACCAATCCCACTTGGATGCCCAAGTTTAGTTCTCCTAGTTTGAAGCATTCGTTTCCAGGAACAGTTTGAATTTTTAGGTTTCACTCTGTTTTCTCCTATATTGACAGATGCAGTTCTAACTCTAAATCAACATGGTTTGTGCTAGCATCTTGAAACTTGACACAATACATTAGTTCTACGTTCTATCTCTATGGTTTGTTTCCTCTTGATGTAGCCATAAGCAAAGACTGGCGAATAAGTCATTCAATGAAATGCGTAGTTAGGTTGAAAAAAACTACAGTCTCCTGTAATCTCAACATATATTTTTTCTACCGACCTTCATGATACTTTCAAGTAATGAGCAGTACACCAATCAAACTTGGATGCCCTAGTTTCGTTCTTCTAGGTTGAAGCATTCGTTTGCAGTAACAGTTTGAATTTTTAGGTTTCACTCCGTTTTCTCCTATATTGACAGATGCAGTTCGAACTCTAAATCAACACGGTTTATGCCAGCTTCTTTAATCTTGACACAATACAGTAGTTCTACGTTCTATCTCTAAAATTTGTTTCCTCTTGATGTAGTCTTAAGCAAAAACTGGTGAATAATTCATTCAATGAAAGGCGTTGTTAGGTTCGCAAAAAACTACAGTCTCCTGTAATCTCAACATATATTTTTTCTTCCGACCTTCATGATACTTTCATGTAATGAGCAGTACACCAATCAAACTTGGATGCCCAAATTTTGTTCTCCTAGGTTGAAGCATTCGTTTCAAGGAACAGTTTGAATTTTTAGGTTTCACTCTGTTTTCTCCTATATTGACAGATGCAGTTCGAACTCTAAATCAAACACGGTTTGTGCTAGCTTCTTGAAACTTGACACAATACAGTAGCTCTACGTTCTATCTCTAAGGTTTGTTTCGTCTTGATGTAGCCTTAAGCAGAGACTGGAGAATAACTCATTCAATGAAAGGCGTTGTTAGGCTGCCAAAAAACTACAGTCTCCTGAAATCACAACATATATTTTTTCTTCCGACCTTCATGATACTTTCAAGTAATGAGCAGTACACCAATCAAACTTGGATGCCCAAGTTTCGTTCTCCTAGGTTGAAGCATTCGTTTGCAGTAACAGTTTGAATTTTTAGGTTTCACTCTGTTTTTTCCTATATTGACAGATGCAGTTCGAACTCTAAATCAAGCACAGTTTGTGCTAGCTTCTTGAAACTTGACACAATACAGTAGTTCTACGTTCTATCTCTAGGTTTTGTTTCCTCTTGATGTAGCCTAATGCAGGGACTGCGAATAACACTTATATGGAAAGGGGTTGCCAAACTTCCAAACACTAGAGTCTCCTGAAATCTCAACATATATTTTTTCATCCAATCTTCATGATACATTCACGTAATGATCAGTACACCAATCCCACTTGGATGCCCAAGTTTAGTTCTCCTAGATTCAAGCATTCGTTTGCAGGAACAGTTTCAATTTTTACGTTTCACTCTGTTTTCTCCTATATTGACAGATGCATTTCGAACTGTAAATCAAACACGGTTTGTGCTAGCTTCTTGAAACTTGACACAATAAAGTAGTTCTACGTTCTATACATAAGGTTTGTTTCCTCTTGATGTAGCCTTAAGCAGAGACTGGCGAATAACACTTTCAATGAAAGGCGTTGTTAAGCTTCCAAAAAACTACAGTCTCCTGAAATCTCAACATATATTTTTTCATCCGACCTTCATGATACTTTCTAATAATAAGCAGTACACCAATCAAACTTGGATGCCCAAGTTTCGTTCTTCTAGGTTGAAGCATTCGTTTGCAGAAACAGTTTGAATTTTTACGTTTCACTCTGTTTTCTCCTATATTGACAGATGCAGTTCGAACTCTAAATCAAACACGGTTTGCGCTAGCTTCTTGAAACTTGACACAATACAGTAGTTCTACGTTCTATCTCTAAGGTTTGTTTCCTCTTGATGTAGCCTTAAGCAGAGACTGGAGAATAACTCATTCAATGAAAGGCGTTGTTAGGCTGCCAAAAAACTACAGTCTCCTGAAATCACAACATATATTTTTTCTTCCGGCCTTCATGATACTTTCAAGTAATGAGCAGTACACCAATCAAACTTGGATGCCCAAGTATCCTTCTCCTAGGTTGAAGCATTCGTTTGCAGTAACAGTTTGAATTTTTAGGTTTCACTCTGTTTTCTCCTATATTGACAGATGCAGTTCGAAATCTAAATAAAACACAGTTTGTGCTAGCTTCTTGAAACTTGACACAATACAGTAGTTCTAGGTTCTATTTCTAAGTTTTGTTTCCTCTTGATGTAGCCTAATGCAGGGACTGCGAATAACACTTATATGGAAAGGGGTTGCCAAACTTCCAAACACTAGAGTCTCCTGAAATCTCAACATATATTTTTTCATCCAATCTTCATGATACATTCACGTAATGATCAGTACACCAATCCCACTTGGATGCCCAAGTTTAGTTCTCCTAGACTGAAGCCTTCGTTTCCAGGAACAGTTTGAATTTTTAGGTTTCACTCTGTTTTCTCCTATATTGACAGATGCAGTTCGAACTCTAAATCAAAAGGGTTTGTGCTAGCTTCTTGAAACTTGACACAATACAGTAGTTCTACGTTCTATCTCTAAGGTTTGTTTCCTCTTGATGTAGTCTTAAGCAAAGACTGGTGAATAACTCATTCAATGAAAGGCGTTTTTAGGTTGGCAAAAAACGACAGTCTCCTGTAGTCTCAACATATATTTTTTCTTCCGACCTTCATGATACTTTCAAGTAATGAGCAGTACACCAATCAAAATTGGATGCCCAAGTTTTGTTCACCTAGGTTGAAGCATCCGTTTGCAGTAACAGCTTGAATTTTTAGTTCACTCTGTTTTTTCCTATATTGACAGATGCAGTTCGAACACTAAATCAACACGGTTTGTGCTAGCTTCTTGAAACTTGACACAATACAGTAGTTCTACGTTCTATCTGTAAGGTTTGTTTCCTCTTGATGTAGCCTTAAGCAAAGACTGGCGAATAACTCATTCAATGAAATGCGTTGTTAGGTTGCCAAAAAACTACAGTCTCCTGTAATCTCAACATATATTTTTTCTTCCGACCTTCATGATACTTTCAAGTAATGAGCAGTACACCAATCAAACTTGGATGCCCTAGGTTCGTTCTTCTACGTTGAAGCATTCGTTTGCAGTAACAGTTTGAATTTTTAGGTTTCACTCTGTTTTCTCCTATATTGACAGATGCAGTTCGAACTCTAAATCAACACAGTTTGTGCTAGCTTCTTGTAACTTGACACAATACAGTAGTTCTACGTTCTATCTCTAAGGTTTGTTTCCTCTTGATGTAGTCTTAAGCAAAGACTGGTGAATAACTCATTCAATGAAAGGCGTTGTTAGGTTGGCAAAAAACTACAGTCTCCTGTAATCTCAACATATGTTTTTTCTTCCAACCTTCATGATACTTTCAAGTAATGAGCAGTACACCAATCAAACTTGGATGCCCAAGTTTTGTTTTCCTAGTTTGAAGCATTCGTTTGCAGTAACAGTTTGAATTTTTAGGTTTCACTCTGTTTTCTCCTATATTGACAGATGCAGTTCGAACTCTAAATCAAACATAGTTTGTGCTAGCTTCTTGAAACTTGACACAAAACTGTAGTTCTACGTTCTATCTCTAAATTTTTTTTCCTCTTGATGTAGCCTAATGCAGGGACTGCGAATAACACTTATATGGAAAGGGGTTGCCAAACTTCCAAACACTAGAGTCTCCTGAAATCTCAACATATATTTTTTCATCCAATCTTCATGATACCTTCACGTAATGATCAGTACACCAATCCCACTTGGATGCCCAAGTTTAGTTCTCCTAGATTGAAGCATTCGTTTGCAGGAACAGTTTGAATTTTTAGGTTTCACTCTGTTTTCTCTTATATTGACAGATGCAGTTCGAACTCTAAATCAACACGGTTTGTGCTAGCTTCTTGAAACTTGACACAATACAGTAGTTCTAAGTTCTATCTCTAAGGTTTGTTTCCTCTTGATGTAGTCTTAAGCAAAGACTGGTGAATAACTCATTCAATGAAAGGCGTTGTTAAGTTGGCAAAAAACTACAGTCTCCTGTAATCTCAACATATATTTTTTCTTCCGACCTTCATGATACTTTCATGTAATGAGCAGTACACCAATCAAACTTGGATGCCCAAGTTTTGTTCTCCTAGGTTGAAGCATTCGTTTGCAGTAACAGTTTGAATTTTTAGGTTTCACTCTGTTTTCTCCTATATTGACAGATGCAGTTCGAACTCTAAATCAAACACGGTTTGTGCTAGCTTCTTGAAACTTGACACAATACAGTAGCTCTACGTTCTATCTCTAAGGTTTGTTTCGTCTTGATGTAGCCTTAAGCAGAGACTGGAGAATAACTCATTAAATGAAAGGCGTTGTTAGGCTGCCAAAAAACTACAGTCTCCTGAAATCACAACATATATTTTTTCTTCCGGCCTTCATGATACTTTCAAGTAATGAGCAGTACACCAATCAAACTTGGATGCCCAAGTATCCTTCTCCTAGGTTGAAGCATTCGTTTGCAGTAACAGTTTGAATTTTTAGGTTTCACTCTGTTTTCTCCTATATTGACAGATGCAGTTTGAACTCTAAATCAAACACAGTTTTTGCTAGCTTCTTGAAACTTGACACAATACAGTAGTTCTACGTTCTATTTCTAAGTTTTGTTTCCTCTTGATGTAGCCTAATGCAGGGACTGCGAATAACACTTATATGGAAAGGGGTTGCCAAACTTCCAAACACTAGAGTCTCCTGAAATCTCAACATATATTTTTTCATCCAATCTTCATGATACATTCACGTAATGATCAGTACACCAATCCCACTTGGATGCCCAAGTTTAGTTCTCCTAGATTGAAGCATTCGTTTCCAGGAACAGTTTGAATTTTTAGGTTTCACTCTGTTTTCTCCTATATTGACAGAGGCAGTTCGAACTCTAAATCAACACGGTTTGTGCTAGCTTCTTGAAACTTGACACAATACAGTAGTTCTACGTTCTATCTCTAAGGTTTGTTTCCTCTTGATGTAGCCATAAGCAAAGACTGGCGAATAACTCCTTCAATGAAATGCGTAGTTAGGTTGAAAAAAACTACAGTCTCCTGTAATCTCAACATAAATTTTTTCTTCCGACCTTCATGATACTTTCATGTAATGAGCAGTACACCAATCAAACTTGGATGCCCAAGTTTTCTTCTCCAAGGTTGAAGCATTCGTTTCAAGGAACAGTTTGAATTTTTAGGTTTCACTCTGTTTTCTCCTATATTGACAGATGCAGTTCGAACTCTAAATCAAACACGGTTTGTGCTAGATTCTTGAAACTTGAAACTATACAGTAGCTCTACGTTCTATCTCTAAGGTTTGTTTCGTCTTGATGTAGCCTTAAGCAGAGACTGGAGAATAACTCATTCAATGAAAGGCTTTGTTAGGCCGCCAAAAAACTACAGTCTCCTGAAATCACAACATAAATTTTTTCTTCCGACCTTCATGATACTTTCAAGTAATGAGCAGTACACCAATCAAACTTGGATGCCCAAGTTTCGTTCTCCTAGGTTGAAGCATTCGTTTGCAGTAACAGTTTGAATTTTTAGGTTTCACTCTGTTTTCTCCTATATTGACAGATGCAGTTCGAACTCTAAATCAAACACAGTTTGTGCTAGCTTCTTGAAACTTGACACAATACAGTAGTTCTACGTTCTATCTCTAAGTTTTGTTTCCTCTTGATGTAGCCTAATGCAGGGACTGCGAATAACACTTATATGGAAAGGGGTTGCCAAACTTAAAAACACTAGAGTCTCCTGAAAACTCAACATACATTTTTTCATCCAATCTTCATGATACATTCACGTAATGATCAGTACACCAATCCCACTTGGATGCCCAAGTTTAGTTCTCCTAGATTGAAGCATTCGTTTGCAGGAACAGTTTCAATTTTTACGTTTCACTCTGTTTTGTCCTATATTGACAGATGCATTTCAAACTGTAAATCAAACACGGTTTGTGCGAGCTTCTTGAAACTTGACACAATAAAGTAGTTCTACGTTCTATACATAAGGTTTGTTTCCTCTTGATGTAGCGTTAAGCAGAGACTGGCGAATAACACTTTCAATGAAAGGCGTTGTTAAGCTTCCAAAAAACTACCGTCTCCTGAAATCTCAACATATATTTTTTCATCCGACCTTCATGATACTTTCTAATAATAAGCAGTACACCAATCAAACTTGGATGCCCAAGTTTCGTTCTCCTAGGTTGAAGCATTCGTTTGCAGAAACAGTTTGAATTTTTACGTTTCACTCTGTTTTCTCCTATATTGACAGATGCAGTTGGAACTCTAAATCAAACACGGTTTGTGCTAGCTTCTTGAAACTTGACACAATACAGTAGTTCTACGTTCTATCTCTAAGGTTTGTTTCGTCTTGATGTAGCCTTAAGCAGAGACTGGAGAATAACTCATTCAATGAAAGGCGTTGTTAGGCTGACAAAAAACTACAGTCTCCTGAAATCACAACATATATTTTTTCTTCCGACCTTCATGATACTTTCAAGTAATGAGCAGTAAACAATCAAACATGGATGCCCAAGTTTCGTTCTCCTAGGTTGAAGCATTCGTTTGCAGTAACAGTTTGAATTTTTAGGTTTCACTCTGTTTTCTCCTATATTGACAGATGCAGTTCGAACTCTAAATCAAACACAGTTTGTGCTAGCTTCTTGAAACTTGACACAATACAGTAGTTCTACGTTCTATCTCTAAGTTTTGTTTCCTCTTGATGTAGCCTAATGCAGGGACTGCGAATAACACTTATATGGAAAGGGGTTGCCAAACTTCTAAACACTAGAGTCTCCTGAAATCTCAACATATATTTTTTCATCCAATCTTCATGATACATTCACGTAATGATCAGTACACCAATCCAACTTGGATGCCCAAGTTTAGTTCTCCTAGATTGAAGCATTCGTTTCCATGAACAGTTTGAATTTTTAGGTTTCACTCTGTTTCCTCCTATATTGACAGATGCAGTTCGAACTCTAAATCAACACGGTTTGTGCTAGCTTCTTGAAACTTGACACAATACAGTAGTTCTACGTTCTATCTCTAAGGTTTGTTTCCTCTTGATGTAGCCTTAAGCAGAGACTGGAGAATAACTCATTCAATGAAAGGCGTTGTTAGGTTGGCAAAAGACTACAGTCTCCTGTAATCTCAACATATATTTTTTCTTCCGACCTTCATGATACTTTCAAGTAATGAGCAGTACACCAATCAAACTTGGATGCCCTCGTTTCGTTCTTCTAGGTTGAAGCATTCGTTTGCAGTAACAGTTTGAATTTTTAGGTTTCACTCTGTTTTCTCCTATATTGCCAGATGCAGTTCGAACTCTAAATCAACACGGTTTGTGCAAGCTTCAGGAAACTTGACACAATACCGTAGTTCTACGTTCTATCTCTAAGGTTTGTTTCCTCTTGATGTAGTCTTAAGCAAAGACAGGTGAATAACTCATTCAATGAAAGGCGTTGTTAGGTTGGCAAAAAACTACAGTCTCCTGTAATCTCAACATATATTTTTTCATCCGACCTTCATGATACTTTCAAGTAATAAGTAGTACACCAATCAAACTTCGATGCCCAAGTTTCGTTCTCCTCGGTAGAAACATTCGTTTGCAGTAACAGTTTGAATTTTTAGGTTTCACTCTGTTTTCTCCTATATTGACAGATGCAGTTCGAACTCTAAATCAAACACAGTTTGTGCTAGCTTCTTGAAACTTGACACAATACAGTAGTTCTACGTTCTATCTCTAAGTTTTGTTTCCTCTTGATGTAGCCTAATGCAGGGACTGCGAATAACACTTATATGGAAAGGGGTTGCCAAACTTCCAAACACTAGAGTCTCCTGAAATCTCAACATATATTTTTTCATCCAATCTTCATGATACATTCACGTAATGATCAGTACACCAATCCCACTTGGATGCCCAAGTTTAGTTCTCCTAGATTGAAGCCTTCGTTTCCAGGAACAGTTTGAATTTTTAGGTTTCACTCTGTTTTCTCCTATATGGACAGATGCAATTCGAACTCTAAATCAACAGGGTTTGTGCTAGCTTCTTGAAACTTGACACAATACAGTAGTTCTACGTTCTATCTCTAAGGTTTGTTTCCTCTTGATGTAGTCTTAAGCAAAGACTGGTGAATGACTCATTCAATGAAAGGCGTTGTTAGGTTGGCAAAAAACTACAGTCTCCTGTAATCTCAACATATATTTTTTCTTCTGACCTTCATGATACTTTCAAGTAATGAGCAGTACACCAATCAAAATTGGATGCCCAAGTTTTGTTCACCTAGGTTGAAGCATCCGTTTGCAGTAACAGCTTGAATTTTTAGGTTCACTCTGTTTTCTCCTATATTGACACATGCCGTTAGAACTCTAAATCAAACACCGTTTGTGCTAGCTTCTTGAAACATGACACAATACAGTAGTTCTACGTTCTATCTCTAAGGTTTGTTTTCTCTTGATGTAGCCTTAAGCAGAGACTGGAGAATAACTCATTCAATGCAAGGCGTTGTTAGGCTGCCAAAAAACTACAGTCTCCTGAAATCACAACATATATTTTTTCTGCCGACCTTCATGATACTTTCAAGTAATGAGCAGTACACCAATCAAACTTGGATACCCAAGTTTCGTTCTCCTCGGCTGAAGCATTCATTTGCAGTAACAGTGTGAATTTTTAGGTTTCACTCTGTTTTTTCCTATATTGACAGATGCAGTTCGAACACTAAATAAACACGGTTTGTGCTAGCTTCTTGAAACTTGACAAAATACAGTAGTTCTACGTTCTATCTCTAAGGTATGTTTCCTCTTGATGTAGCCTTAAGCAAAGACTGGCGAATAACTCATTCAATGAAATGCGTTGTTAGGTTGCCAAAAAACTAGAGTCTCCTGTAATCTCAACATATATTTTTTCTTCCGACCTTCATGATACTTTCAAGTAATGAGCAGTACACCAATCAAACTTGGATGCCCTAGTTTCGTTCTTCTACGTTGAAGCATTCGTTTGCAGTAACAGTTTGAATTTTTAGGTTTCACTCTGTTTTCTCCTATATGGACAGATGCAGTTCGAACTCTAAATCAACAAGGTTTGTGCTATCTTCTTGTAACTTGACTCAATACAGTAGTTCTACGTTCTATCCCTAAGGTTTGTTTCCTCTTGATGTAGTCTTAAGCAAAGACTGGTGAATAACTCATTCAATGAAAGGCGTTGTTAGGTTGGCAAAAAACTACAGTCTCCTGTAATCTCAACATATATTTTTTCTTCCAACCTTCATGATACTTTTAAGTAATGATCAGTACACCAATCCCACTTGGATGCCCAAGTTTAGTTCTCCTAGATTGAAGCATTCGTTTGCAGGAACAGTTTGAATTTTTAGGTTTCACTCTGTTTTCTCCTATATTGACAGATGCAGTTCGAAATCTAAATCAACACGGTTTGTGCTAGCTTCTAGAAACTTGACACAATACAGTAGTTCTAAGTTCTATCTCTAAGGTTTGTTTCCTCTTGATGTAGTCTTAAGCAAAGACTGGTGAATAACTCATTCAATGAAAGGCGTTGTTAGGTTGGCAAAAAACTACAGTCTCCTGTAATCTCAACATATATTTTTTCTTCCGACCTACATGATACTTTCATGTAATGAGCAGTACACCAATCAAACTTGGATGCCCAAGTTTTGTTCTCCTAGGTTGAAGCATTCGTTTGCAGTAACAGTTTGAATTTTTAGGTTTCAGTCTGTTTTCTCCTATATTGACAGATGCAGTTCGAACTCTAAATCAAACATAGTTTGTGCTAGCTTCTTGAAACTTGACACAAAACTGTAGTTCTACGTTCTATCTCTAAATTTTTTTTCCTCTTGATGTAGCCTAATGCAGGGACTGCGAATAACACTTATATGGAAAGGGGTTGCCAAACTTCCAAACACTAGAGTCTCCTGAAATCTCAACATATATTTTTTCATCCAATCTTCATGATACCTTCACGTAATGATCAGTACACCAATCCCACTTGGATGCCCAAGTTTAGTTCTCCTAGATTGAAGCATTCGTTTGCAGGAACAGTTTGAATTTTTAGGTTTCACTCTGTTTTCTCTTATATTGACAGATGCAGTTCGAACTCTAAATCAACACGGTTTGTGCTAGCTTCTTGAAACTTGACACAATACAGTAGTTCTAAGTTCTATCTCTAAGGTTTGTTTCCTCTTGATGTAGTCTTAAGCAAAGACTGGTGAATAACTCATTCAATGAAAGGCGTTGTTAAGTTGGCAAAAAACTACAGTCTCCTGTAATCTCAACATATATTTTTTCTTCCGACCTTCATGATACTTTCATGTAATGAGCAGTACACCAATCAAACTTGGATGCCCAAGTTTTGATCTCCTAGGTTGAAGCATTCGTTTGCAGTAACAGTTTGAATTTTTAGGTTTCACTCTGTTTTCTCCTATATTGACAGATGCAGTTCGAACTCTAAATCAAACACGGTTTGTGCTAGCTTCTTGAAACTTGACACAATACAGTAGTTCTACGTTCTATTTCTAAGTTTTGTTTCCTCTTGATGTAGCCTAATGCAGGGACTGCGAATAACACTTATATGGAAAGGGGTTGCCAAACTTCTAAACACTAGAGTCTCCTGAAATCTCAACATATATTTTTTCATCCAATCTTCATGATACATTCACGTAATGATCAGTACACCAATCCCACTTGGATGCCCAAGTTTAGTTCTCCTAGATTGAAGCATTCGTTTCCAGGAACAGTTTGAATTTTTAGGTTTCACTCTGTTTTCTCCTATATTGACAGATGCAGTTCGAACTCTAAATCAACACGGTTTGTGCTAGCTTCTTGAAACTTGACACAATACAGTAGTTCTACGTTCTATCTCTAAGGTTTGTTTCCTCTTGATGTAGCCATAAGCAAAGACTGGCGAATAACTCATTCAATGAAATGCGTAGTTAGGTTGAAAAAAACTACAGTCTCCTGTAATCTCAACATATATTTTTTATTCCGACCTTCATGATACTTTCATGTAATGAGCAGTACACCAATCAAACTTGGATGCCCAAGTTTTCTTCTCCAAGGTTGAAGCATTCGTTTCAAGGAACAGTTTGAATTTTTAGGTTTCACTCTGTTTTCTCCTATATTGACAGATGCAGTTCGAACTCTAAATCAAACACGGTTTGTGCTAGATTCTTGAAACTTGACACTATACAGTAGCTCTACGTTCTATCTCTAAGGTTTGTTTCGTCTTGATGTAGCCTTAAGCAGAGACTGGAGAATAACTCATTCAATGAAAGGCGTTGTTAGGCCGCCAAAAAACTACAGTCTCCTGAAATCACAACATATATTTTTTCTTCCGACCTTCATGATACTTTCAAGTAATGAGCAGTACACCAATCAAACTTGGATGCCCAAGTTTCGTTCTCCTAGGTTGAAGCATTCGTTTGCAGTAACAGTTTGAATTTTTAGGTTTCACTCTGTTTTCTCCTATATTGACAGATGCAGTTCGAACTCTAAATCAAACACAGTTTGTGCTAGCTTCTTGAAACTTGACACAATACAGTAGTTCTACGTTCTATCTCTAAGTTTTGTTTCCTCTTGATGTAGCCTAATGCAGGGTCTGCGAATAACACTTATATGGAAAGGGGTTGCCAAACTTCCAAACACTAGAGTCTCCTGAAAACTCAACATATATTTTTTCATCCAATCTTCATGATACATTCACGTAATGATCAGTACACCAATCCCACTTTGATGCCCAAGTTTAGTTCTCCTAGATTCAAGCATTCGTTTGCAGGAACAGTTTCAATTTTTACGTTTCACTCTGTTTTCTCCTATATTGACAGATGCATTTCAAACTGTAAATCAAACACGGTTTGTGCTAGCTTCTTGAAACTTGACACAATAAAGTAGTTCTACGTTCTATACATAAGGTTTGTTTCCTCTTGATGTAGCGTTAAGCAGAGACTGGTGAATAACACTTTCAATGAAAGGCGTTGTTAAGCTTCCAAAAAACTACCGTCTCCTGAAATCTCAACATATATTTTTTCATCCGACCTTCATGATACTTTCTAATAATAAGCAGTACACCAATCAAACTTGGATGCCCAAGTTTCGTTCTCCTAGGTTGAAGCATTCGTTTGCAGAAACAGTTTGAATTTTTACGTTTCACTGTTTTCTCCTATATTGACAGATGCAGTTGGAACTCTAAATCAAACACGGTTTGTGCTAGCTTCTTGAAACTTGACACAGTACAGTAGTTCTACGTTCTATCTCTAAGGTTTGTTTCGTCTTGATGTAGCCTTAAGCAGAGACTGGAGAATAACTCATTCAATGAAAGGCGTTGTTAGGCTGACAAAAAACTACAGTCTCCTGAAATCACAACATATATTTTTTCTTCCGACCTTCATGATACTTTCAAGTAATGAGCAGTAAACAATCAAACTTGGATGCCCAAGTTTCGTTCTCCTAGGTTGAAGCATTCGTTTGCAGTAACAGTTTGAATTTTTAGGTTTCACTCTGTTTTCTCCTATATTGACAGATGCAGTTCGAACTCTAAATCAAACACAGATTGTGCTAGCTTCTTGAAACTTGACACAATACAGTAGTTCTACGTTCTATCTCAAAGTTTTGTTTCCTCTTGATGTAGCCTAATGCAGGGACTGCGAATAACACTTATATGGAAAGGGGTTGCAAAACTTCCAAACACTAGAGTCTCCTGAAATCTCAACATATATTTTTTCATCCAATCTTCATGATACATTCACGTAATGATCAGTACACCAATCCCACTTGGATGCCCAAGTTTAGTTCTCCTAGATTGAAGCATTCGTTTCCAGGAACAGTTTGAATTTTTAGGTTTCACTCTGTTTCCTCCTATATTGACAGATGCAGTTCGAACTCTAAATCAACACGGTTTGTGCTAGCTTCTTGAAACTTGACACAATAGAGTAGTTCTACGTTCTATCTCTAAGGTTTGTTTCGTCTTGATGTAGCCTTAAGCAGAGACTGGAGAATAACTCATTCAATGAAAGGCGTTGTTAGGCTGACAAAAAACTACAGTCTCCTGAAATCACAACATATATTTTTTCTTCCGACCTTCATGATACTTTCAAGTAATGAGCAGTAAACAATCAAACTTGGATGCCCAAGTTTCGTTCTCCTAGGTTGAAGCATTCGTTTGCAGTAACAGTTAGAATTTTTAGGTTTCACTCTGTTTTCTCCTATATTGACAGATGCAGTTCGAACTCTAAATCAAACACAGATTGTGCTAGCTTCTTGAAACTTGACACAATACAGTAGTTCTACGTTCTATCTCAAAGTTTTGTTTCCTCTTGATGTAGCCTAATGCAGGGACTGCGAATAACACTTATATGGAAAGGGGTTGCCAAACTTCCAAACACTAGAGTCTCCTGAAATCTCAACATATATTTTTTCATCCAATCTTCATGATACATTCACGTAATGATCAGTACACCAATCCCACTTGGATGCCCAAGTTTAGTTCTCCTAGATTGAAGCATTCGTTTCCAGGAACAGTTTGAATTTTTAGGTTTCACTCTGTTTCCTCCTATATTGACAGATGCAGTTCGAACTCTAAATCAACACGGTTTGTGCTAGCTTCTTGAAACTTGACACAATACAGTAGTTCTACGTTCTATCTCTAAGGTTTGTTTCCTCTTGATGTAGCCTTAAGCAGAGACTGGAGAATAACTCATTCAATGAAAGGCGTTGTTAGGTTGGCAAAAGACTACAGTCTCCTGTAATCTCAACATATATTTTTTCTTCCGACCTTCATGATACTTTCAAGTAATGAGCAGTACACCAATCAAACTTGGATGCCCTCGTTTCGTTCTTCTAGGTTGAAGCATTCGTTTGCAGTAACAGTTTGAATTTTTAGGTTTCACTCTGTTTTCTCCTATATTGCCAGATGCAGTTCGAACTCTAAATCAACACGGTTTGTGCAAGCTTCAGGAAACTTGACACAATACCGTAGTTCTACGTTCTATCTCTAAGGTTTGTTTCCTCTTGATGTAGTCTTAAGCAAAGACAGGTGAATAACTCATTCAATGAAAGGCGTTGTTAGGTTGGCAAAAAACTACAGTCTCCTGTAATCTCAACATATATTTTTTCATCCGACCTTCATGATACTTTCAAGTAATAAGTAGTACACCAATCAAACTTCGATGCCCAAGTTTCGTTCTCCTCGGTAGAAACATTCGTTTGCAGTAACAGTTTGAATTTTTAGGTTTCACTCTGTTTTCTCCTATATTGACAGATGCAGTTCGAACTCTAAATCAAACACAGTTTGTGCTAGCTTCTTGAAACTTGACACAATACAGTAGTTCTACGTTCTATCTCTAAGTTTTGTTTCCTCTTGATGTAGCCTAATGCAGGGACTGCGAATAACACTTATATGGAAAGGGGTTGCCAAACTTCCAAACACTAGAGTCTCCTGAAATCTCAACATATATTTTTTCATCAAATCTTCATGATACATTCACGTAATGATCAGTACACCAATCCCACTTGGATGCCCAAGTTTAGTTCTCCTAGATTGAAGCCTTCGTTTCCAGGAACAGTTTGAATTTTTAGGTTTCACTCTGTTTTCTCCTATATGGACAGATCCAATTCGAACTCTAAATCAACAGGGTTTGTGCTAGCTTCTTGAAACTTGACACAATACAGTAGTTCTACGTTCTATCTCTAAGGTTTGTTTCCTCTTGATGTAGTCTTAAGCAAAGACTGGTGAATAACTCATTCAATGAAAGGCGTTGTTAGGTTGGCAAAAAACTACAGTCTCCTGTAATCTCAACATATATTTTTTCTTCTGACCTTCATGATACTTTCAAGTAATGAGCAGTACACCAATCAAAATTGGATGCCCAAGTTTTGTTCACCTAGGTTGAAGCATCCGTTTGCAGTAACAGCTTGAATTTTTAGGTTCACTCTGTTTTCTCCTATATTGACACATGCCGTTAGAACTCTAAATCAAACACCATTTGTGCTAGCTTCTTGAAACATGACACAATACAGTAGTTCTACGTTCTATCTCTAAGGTTTGTTTTCTCTTGATGTAGCCTTAAGCAGAGACTGGAGAATAACTCATTCAATGCAAGGCGTTGTTAGGCTGCCAAAAAACTACAGTCTCCTGAAATCACAACATATATTTTTTCTGCCGACCTTCATGATGCTTTCAAGTAATGAGCAGTACACCAATCAAACTTGGATACCCAAGTTTCGTTCTCCTCGGCTGAAGCATTCATTTGCAGTAACAGTGTGAATTTTTAGGTTTCACTCTGTTTTTTCCTATATTGACAGATGCAGTTCGAACACTAAATAAACACGGTTTGTGCTAGCTTCTTGAAACTTGACAAAATACAGTAGTTCTACGTTCTATCTCTAAGGTATGTTTCCTCTTGATGTAGCCTTAAGCAAAGACTGGCGAATAACTCATTCAATGAAATGCGTTGTTAGGTTGCCAAGAAACTAGAGTCTCCTGTAATCTCAACATATATTTTTTCTTCCGACCTTCATGATACTTTCAAGTAATGAGCAGTACACCAATCAAACTTGGATGCCCTAGTTTCGTCCTTCTACGTTGAAGCATTCGTTTGCAGTAACAGTTTGAATTTTTAGGTTTCACTCTGTTTTCTCCTATATGGACAGATGCAGTTCGAACTCTAAATCAACAAGGTTTGTGCTATCTTCTTGTAACTTGACTCAATACAGTAGTTCTACGTTCTATCCCTAAGGTTTGTTTCCTCTTGATGTAGTCTTAAGCAAAGACTGGTGAATAACTCATTCAATGAAAGGCGTTGTTAGGTTGGCAAAAAACTACAGTCTCCTGTAATCTCAACATATATTTTTTCTTCCAACCTTCATGATACTTTTAAGTAATGATCAGTACACCAATCCCACTTGGATGCCCAAGTTTAGTTCTCCTAGATTGAAGCATTCGTTTGCAGGAACAGTTTGAATTTTTAGGTTTCACTCTGTTTTCTCCTATATTGACAGATGCAGTTCGAAATCTAAATCAACACGGTTTGTGCTAGCTTCTAGAAACTTGACACAATACAG
This sequence comes from Callospermophilus lateralis, assembly GCF_048772815.1. Classification (NCBI taxonomy): domain Eukaryota; kingdom Metazoa; phylum Chordata; class Mammalia; order Rodentia; family Sciuridae; genus Callospermophilus; species Callospermophilus lateralis. Next base: position 72,555 of record NW_027515670.1, read on the forward strand.
TAGTTCTAAGTTCTATCTCTAAGGTTTGTTTCCTCTTGATGTAGTCTTAAGCAAAGACTGGTGAATAACTCATTCAATGAAAGGCGTTGTTAGGTTGGCAAAAAACTACAGTCTCCTGTAATCTCAACATATATTTTTTCTTCCGACCTTCATGATACTTTCATGTAATGAGCAGTACACCAATCAAACTTGGATGCCCAAGTTTTGTTCTCCTAGGTTGAAGCATTCGTTTGCAGTAACAGTTTGAATTTTTATGTTTCACTCTGTTTTCTCCTATATTGACAGATGCAGTTCGAACTCTAAATCAAACATAGTTTGTGCTAGCTTCTTGAAACTTGACACAAAACTGTAGTTCTACGTTCTATCTCTAAATTTTTTTTCCTCTTGATGTAGCCTAATGCAGGGACTGCGAATAACACTTATATGGAAAGGGTTGCCAAACTTCCAAACACTAGAGTCTCCTGAAATCTCAACATATATTTTTTCATCCAATCTTCATGATACCTTCACGTAATGATCAGTACACCAATCCCACTTGGATGCCCAAGTTTAGTTCTCCTAGATTGAAGCATTCGTTTGCAGGAACAGTTTGAATTTTTAGGTTTCACTCTGTTTTCTCTTATATTGACAGATGCAGTTCGAACTCTAAATCAACACGGTTTGTGCTAGCTTCTTGAAACTTGACACAATACAGTAGTTCTAAGTTCTATCTCTAAGGTTTGTTTCCTCTTGATGTAGTCTTAAGCAAAGACTGGTGAATAACTCATTCAATGATAGGCGTTGTTAAGTTGGCAAAAAACTACAGTCTCCTGTAATCTCAACATATATTTTTTCTTCCGACCTTCATGATACTTTCATGTAATGAGCAGTACACCAATCAAACTTGGATGCCCAAGTTTTGATCTCCTAGGTTGAAGCATTCGTTTGCAGTAACAGTTTGAATTTTTAGGTTTCACTCTGTTTTCTCCTATATTGACAGATGCAGTTCGAACTCTAAATCA